>NC_089796.1:6545000-6560000 GCF_040412425.1 Macrobrachium rosenbergii | reverse complement strand
GAAGATGGTAAGGATAAGATCTGACTCAAGTTTAAAACTTGACTTACGGTTAAAAATGAAGATATTAAGGATAAGATTTGACTTAAGTTTAAAACTTGACTTACGGTTAAAAATGAAGATATTAAGGATAAGATTTGACTTAAGTTTAAAACATGACTTACGGTTAAAAATGAAGATAGTAAGGATAAGATTTGACTCAAGTTTAAAGCTTGACTTACTGTTAAAAATGAAAATAGTAAGGATAAGATTTGGCTTAAAGTTAAAAACTTGACTTAGAGTTCAAACTGAAAACAGTTTTGGATAAATCCTGACTTAAGGTTAAAACCTGACTTAGTGTCAAAACTTGATTTAGGGTTAAAAGTGAAAATAGTACTAGATAAATCCTGACTTAAGGTTAAGACTCAACTTAGGGTTAAAACCGAAAACAGTATGGACATAACCTGAGTTTACGGTTAAAATCTTAACTTAGGGTTAAAACTGAAAAAAATTTGGATAACACTTGAAATAGGGTTAAAACTGAAAGCAGTAGGGATAAAACTTTTAACTGTGTTAAAACTTGACTTAGTGATAAAACAGAAAATAGTAAGGATAAAACTTGTCTTAAGGTTAAAACACGACTCATAAACTTATCTTTTAAATGGCAGTAGTTCAAGTAGGTATGGTCAGTCCTAAATTAAGTTAGGTTATGTCGTCTATGGATTTCTGTATCATCTTCTAAAAATATATATTCTTCAAAATTTAATTTTGTACGTTACTTCTCTCATGGAAATCACAATCGTTATATGAAAACGTGAGCCTAAACTCAAATTTTACCCTTGGTAAGGTCAATCTTATATCATTAGTAACGTCAAGTCTTTAAACATGCATAAAGGCAAGTTTTTAGTGTAGAAAAGTCTTGGTTTTAAACCTATTCAAGTAAAATTTTACTCTAAATTTAAGATTTTAACATTGCTACATTCAAACTTTACCTTACTCAAATCAAGTTTTACCACGGTACAAAAAATAAAAAACGCAATACATTAAAAAACAAGTGAAAAATGCGCCGAAGTTTCTTCCGCGCAGTCGAGTTTTATGTACAGCGTATAATCACGGCCACCGCAAATAGATTTATCTTTCGGTGGTCTCGGTATAATGCTGTATGAACCGCGGCCCATGAAAATTTAACCACAGCCCAGTGCTGGCCTATCCTATATCGCTGGCAGAACCACGATTATGGATAACTTTAGCCTGAAGTAAAATAAAAACTACTCCGGCTAGAGGGCCGCAATTTGTTATGGTTCATGATTGGCGGGTGGATGATCAAAATATCAAATTACAGCCCTCTAGCCTCAGTAGTATTTAAGATCTGAGGGCGGACGGAAAAAGTGCGGACGGACATACAGACAAAGCCGGCACGATAGTTTTCTTTTACAGAAAACTCAAAAATGAAGCCGATGACGACAACAATTTTAAAGCCTTATCTAATTCATTTAGAAGCCAGTGACGGAAGAACAACGGGTCTCAACTATAAAAGAACCAATACAACTGCTTCTGAATGCAGAGAAAACAGTTAGAATTATGGAAACTAGTAGCAGGATATGAACTTCATACACGAATATACATGAATACACATTGAATTACGTTTTTTTCGGTTCAGTTTTGTCCAAAGCCTTCAATCAAGCATTGTCCCTGCAGAATGAATAATATGACTTTCACAAGTTCCTTGAAATTTTACAGAAGTTTCAAGCAACTTCTGTAAAAAGGTCTCTTATTAAACAATGAAGCGAGTGGCGGAGTTTAAACTGCATAATTAAACAGCGCCTTTCTGCATACAAAAACCAGGCGACGAATATAATACTATACTGTCAGCAAATTCTGCGAATAAGCCAAATATCTCATCGACTGGCAGCAGGCAGACGAATAACTGGGAACGAAAAGGACAGCAGAGAAGAGAAACAAATGAAAAGAAACAACGGGAGGGCGACGATAATAATAACAAGGCAGGAATCTAAATTTGCCTCGCCTCGCTGGCGGACAAAAGATAAGCCACTCATAAGGGGGAAAATCCACTTTTTCTCAATTGACAATTCGTCCTTCCCGAGCCTCTATTGATTGCTTGGATGGCACCTACAAATGGCCCTAGGGCCTCTCCTCGTATTGTATTCAAACAATGAAAGTTCAGGCAAATGAATGCGTCCTCTCTCTCTCTCTCTCTCTCTCTCTCTCTCTGACCCATTCAATTAACCGGCTACCTGGTATTACTTTCTCAATTAAAGAACAATGAAGCTAAAAAGCTTTGGTCTCTCTCTCTCTCTCTCTCTCTCTCTCCAATTAGTTACATTCCCATCGAAAAAATTACTCTTAACTGGCGAACTCCTAAATGTAAATATATGTCACAAATAATATCTAATATTAAATACCATGCTGAATTATTTGATAAATACTCCAGGCACCAGGATGTCACCTTGTGGGACCTCGGAGGACCAAAAATAAAATAAAAAAAATAAAAAATAATAATAATAATAATAACAACAGTACAGAAATAAATTACGCTCATTCTTCACATTCTTTTTTACAAGCATTTTCCAATGTCATTCTTTCAACTTTTTCTGTTACATATAAATTACGGTCATTCTTCACTATCTTCTTTCACGTGCAATTTTCAATGCCTTTCTTTCAACTTTTTTTTTTTTATTCCACCTTTTGGCTGACACCTACTTGACGTCATGAGACACAACGAGAGAAAAATGGCATTAATCGGATACGCCATTTGTTACCTTCATTTACTATTCTTCTTCTCTGAAGAGCTTTTCCATGTTTTACGTCTTGTTTTTTTTTTTTTTTTTTTTTTTTTTTTTTTTTCTTTCCGGCTGACATCTTTCCAATATTCAACCTACTGAAATTTCAGGCGACGCAGTTGATTAAATGCACTCTTTATTGATTAAATGCACAACTTTATTGTCATTTGGACCTAGTAATCCATTCGACTATTCCATTTTTTCTCTGGTTCTGATGAAACTTGGTAGATAGTCACCTCGACGGATGAGTCCTTATTATTATTATTATTATTATTATTATTATTATTATTATTATTATTATTATTATTATTATTATTATTGTTGTTGTTGTTGTTGTTGTTATTATTATTATTCCATTTTTTCTCTGATTCTGATGAAACTTGGTAGATAGTCACCTCGACGGATGGGTCCTTATTTCCTCAATTATTATTATTATTATTATTATTATTATTATTATTATTATTATTATTCAGGAGGCGAATCTTACTGCGTACACTGACCTTTTCAAGGTCACGCATCCATTCAAAGACCATCATTTATTTTGCTGTAAATTCCATGAAACTTTCTGGGTAACCAACTTGGAACTTTGTACCGACGTTTATAATTTGGACTCAATGATCCTGACATTCATCTTTTGTTCCAGATTGTTGTCAAAGTGACGAATCTAAAACAGATACGGTCGAAATGCATACATGTGTCAGATACGGAAACTGAGATTAAAAAACCATAAGGGGCCATGTATAACCAAATACGAATAGCAACTGCTGCATATTTCTCTCAAGTAGTAGGTATCATTTCCCTCTGGGATACGTTTCAAGTATCATGGGACGAAAATGATACATTCGAGGTAGACTGACTATCCGTAGAGGCCAGGACATGGGGATGGGTACTTCATTCCAAAAACCTTACAAAGGATTGGTACATTTTCGTAACTTGACCTCACATTCTTAAGCCAAAGACGGGCTAAGTGAGCAGGGCTGAATGTGAAGGAGACGCATGTTAGGCCACATAACTGCGGGCACATCATGAGTAGTAATCTCGATGGAGCCATTCAAAACCTCCAAGTCATGGCACATTAAGATAAAAAAAAAAGGAGTTACTAATCCTTTAACACGCCTTACGAATCTGAGGCGAGCAGCATCAGGCCACAAGGCCCCAAAAGTCAGCAGAGCGAAAGTTTGATGCGATTCTGTTTCAACTGACGTGGGATGGAAGAAAGCCACTAGCGAGGCTGAATAATTACTCGGTTTTATGATTTTAGATCAATTATTTAATGGATAATTTATAACAGATAATTTATAAATCAAATCCATAATGATTCATTTGTCATATAAACACAAGTCAAAAATAAAAATACAGAAGGGGAGGATTTTGACGGCTAGTTCAACTCCCTCACGCTGTCTAGTTGAAGGTGATATTTGAGCAGACACTAGAATGTTTCAGGCATTGTGGACGTTATTATTAAAAATACAGCTACAACTACCATTACTATTACATTCAAAGCTCTATAATTCCCATAGTTTATCATTATGACCGTGAACAATAATTTCTATTTTTTTTTTACCTACTCCAAGAACAATCAAAAGAGGATATATTTATCCATGTATTTTTTTTGTGTGTGCCAGTCCATAAGATATCTCAAAAGCAATCAGAACATTTCAAAGAATCTTTCAATCTGGAACACGCGTGTGGGATCGGCCCAAGGGATTGTTGATTAGCTTGATAAGGATACGAATCTAGACTTCAGTTACTTCACCTATCTAATTTTTAAGATACCTAAAGCCCCCATTCATTTAGCGAACCAAACTTAATCACGACCTCCGCTTTACATCTGACGGAGGCAAGCAACAGACACGTGGATCCCTTTAGATACCCGGACCTGGTAAATAAAAGGAAATATTCATGAGGGATGGCATTGGAGAAGGACGTATTCTCCGGGTCCATTCTAGTTTCATGATACGGGTCGATCTTCGCCTGTGGGAACAGAGAGAGAGAGAGAGAGAGAGAGAGAGAGAGAGAGAGAGAGAGAGAGAGAAACTGATCCTTTTCCTAGTACGAGTAGTCACGCATGAATGGAGCCTGTCTCGGTAGTCTTGGTGCTTTCGCAAAAAAAAAAAAAAAAAAAAAATTACGAATACGAAAAATACAAAAGAACAAAAATGAAGACCTGATGTCAGCAGGATTTCAAATGACGTATATTAAAATGATGACTTGTAAAATTGTATGGATAACACCTACGGAATAACAGGGTGTATAAAAGCTTTTATTATTGTACGTATGTGAATGGATTCGCATTCATATTAATATTATTATTATTAATAAAAAGATGAACCCTATTCATATACAACAAGCTCACAAAAGGGGTCACTGACTTGAAATTCAAGCTTCCCAAGAACATGACGTTCATTTGAAAGAAGTAACAGAAGGTAATGGGAAATACAGAAAGAAGAGATCGGCTGTTAGAAAAGAATGAATGAGTTAACACATTAATAAATAAATACATAGATAAAAATGTAAGTAAAATTACAAAATACAAGAATTGTTTTAGGATAGTAAGATGAAACAATATAAAAATAAGGAGGTCCAGAATAGCGGATTCATAATAAGAAACGAAAGCGAAATGAATAATAAATTTCACGTACTAGAATACATAGACTGTAAATTAAACGTCTCTTGAAATGAAAATAAGTAAAGAAAAATAATCAAAACGCAATTTCCTATCAACACAAAAAACAGATTTTGTAAAAAAAAAGTGTGTGTATTTGAACATATACATGTATATACCGAACACTTCTAAATATAAAAAATAAATAAACTGTTTAACTTTGCATGCATCTGATTCTATATGTGTATATAATAAGGCATTTTGGATAGCAGAAAACTTATTGACCAAAAAATTGCCAAAAGAAAAAAATTTGTATAACTTGAAAAAAATTGCCAAAAGTTTTTTATAACTTGAAAAAACTGCCAAAAGAAAAGGTTTTTTATGACTTGAAAAAACCGCCAAAAAAAAAAGTTTTTTATACCTTGAAAAAAACTGTCAAAAGAAAAAAGTTTTTTTGTGTGTATTTAAATACATACGGGCAGATACTACAAACATCTTGGATATAAAGCCCCCAGACCGATTCGAGCATTTTCCTAGAACTCTGTTAAATAATGAGGCCTTATGGTCAGCAAAATTACCAAAAGAGAAAAATATTTTTTTGTGTGTACCTAATACGATACTACACACACACCTCGGACATAAAATGTCGACCGACTCGAATATTTTCCCAGAACTCCATTAAAGGATGTTTTCCGGACCGGCTATTTCTCTACACGGTCGTCAAAACCCTACTTTTCCACTTAACTCTGCCAATAATGTCCTTAATCGGAAAATGTCACAAGTTTCCAAAATACGAATTTCCGTGATATAGATAAAAAGGGAGACGCGCTCCCCCAATATGATTGGCGAGATGGGAAAAGTTCGGTGATGTAGCGTTCGAGAGATTCTCTCTCTCTCTCTCCCAATATGTATTCCCAAAATGAGTCTTTTTCACTTTTTATGTCGGGGTGTGTGGGGTGGGGTTGGCAGGAGAGTCACGCCCTTCGGGTCTTTAAGGAAGCCTCAAGGACTACTTCCGCAGACATACACACACGTGTATACATACATACATACATACATGCATCTATTTATACATATAAATATACATATATGTGTGTGGATATGTATGTATGTATGTATGTATATATATATATAATATAAAATATATATATATATATATATATATATATATATATATATATGTATATATGTATATATATATATATATATATATATATATATATATATATATATATATATATATATATATATTATATTCATTCTTTTTAACGGCAACAAAGGTGACGCAACAGAAGCAATCTTCCTTAACCATACTGAAACACACATACTGATAAACAAACTAACAAACACACACACTAAAAGACGGAGATGCCATCAAAAAGATAACTGAGGGCGTATAACTGCCAGTGCCCATCTATTGGGGCAAGGCCATAAACCCACTGATCTCAACATCACCGCTTAATCACCTGCAACACATCTCAGGAATTTAGTGCGAGTGGCAGCGGGTCACAAGGAGTCCGGAGAAGTCATCACAGTGAGTGAGTAAAAAAAAATTATTTGAAAGACGCAAAAGAACCTGCATATAATGTTAATATTAAAAATCCTGCCACTGTATATTTTGAGAACACATTGGTTTTCTGAAAAGAAAACTACTGTGCCGGCTTTGTCTGTCCTTCCGCACATCTTAAAAACTACTCAGATCTTAAAAACTACTGAGGCTAGAGGACTGCAAATTGGTATGTTAACGATCCACCCTCCAATCATCAAACATACCAAATTGCAGCCCTCTAGCCTCAGTAGTTTTTTTTTTTATTTTATTTAAGGTTAAAGTTAGCCATAATCGTGCGTCTGGCAACGATATAGGACAGGCCACCACCGGCCGCCATGGTTCAAGTTCCACGGGCCGCGGCTCAAAAAGCATTATACCGAGACCACCGAAAGCTAGATCTATTTTCGGTGGCCTTGGTTATACGCTGTAGCGACTGTACAGAAAACTCGATTGCGCCGAAGAAACTTCGGTGCATTTTTTACTTGTTTTAAATGGAAGACAATTATAAACCAGGTATTGCCCGCTACATGACAATGGCACATTAATCCCATTTGCCTTCGTGTGAAAAGAAGTAAAAAAAAAAAAAGAAAGTTAATTACGATCTCTATCAACTACGCAACGCGACTGCTTCATGTTTTGTGGTAATTATGCTGAAAGGATTTGTCAGAGGGTCGTAAAGAAAACCGACTGAGATATCTAATCGACCCTAATCTATGTGGTAATCATGTGGATAAGATTAAGTTTACCATCAGTTCTGTCTGAGTGAAAATCTACTTGGATGTCGAGTAATTGCCACATACTAAGCGGGCAGAATTGAATTCATCACGCACCGCACTCTCTTGGCACATCGTCAATGAGTAGAATGTCAAACGTGTGAAATGTAAAACGGCACAATTTTTTGTATCACTGACATCAGGCTAGTTAATAAGGCACAACTCTCTTTACACATCGTCAATGAGTAGAATGTCAAACGTGTGAAGTGTAAAACGGTACAATTTTTTGTATCACTGACATCAGGCTAGTTAATATGGCACAATTTTTTTGTATCACTGACATCAGGCTAGTTAATATGGCATAATTTTTTTGTATCAGTGACATCAGGTTAGTTAATATGGCACAATTTTTTTTGTATCACTGACATCAGGCTAGTTAATATGACAATTTTTTTTGTATCACTGACACCAGGCTAGTTAATATGGCACAATTTCTTGCATCACTGACATCAAGCTAGTTAATACGATGTCCTGAAACTTGCAACAGACATTAGGATCATGAGGTGAGCGGCAAAAAAGGGGTGGGGCCCACGAAGCCTAGAGAGAATGTAAAAATAAATCAATTAACAAAGAACAGGCGACGAAATAAAAGGCAAAAGAATGATGTAATCTAGAAAACGATCTGTTCTCTCTGACCAGAAAATTACATATTCTAACGCGAAGCATGAAAGAGCAAAGACCAGAAGCATTCCTTGTGAAGTATTTCATAACGATATGCTTTAGCTCTCGTCCACTTAAGCAGAGGTCATTTCGCTATGTATTAACTAATGAAAGTCTATTGCTCAATTCGAGGGGGAGTGTACTGTATGTTTATGCAATATGCTTCTAAAAAACGTTACCCCGAGTCACATTGCTGTGACTCCTGACATTTACAAATGATGTAGTTTTCATTATATACTGTATTTACTGAGTGATGTGAACTTAGAATTTAGTGGTATCAGGGAACGGCAGCTATGGAGAGGCAGTATTCTGCTATGGAAAGGTAGTAAGGCAAGATTGATTCGCCTATGGAAAGGCAGTAAGGGAAGACAGATTCAGTTTTGGAAAGGAAGTAAAGACTGATTCAGCTACGGAGAGGCAGTAAGGGAAGACTGACTCAAAGACTTATTATTATATCATAAAATTGCGTCTCACTAACAATATCAGTACTTCTTTTCCATCTTCCATAACTTCCAATAATTTAATGTATGGAAATACACGCACACACACATACACACACACACACACACACACATACACACACACATATACACATATATATATATATATATATATATATATATATATATATATATATATATATATATATATATATATACATATATATGTTTCAAAATTACAGCCGCCCGCCCCTCCACCAGAACAAATGGAAAGTTATAAAGTTTTCTGCTATAGCCTATCTCCAAGTACATTATTTTAAGTTTCTATTAAGCTATTTTTCATTTTACATTTCTTGTATTTTCAGACTGAGTGACGGAGTTACATGCAGCCATTGCCAACGACTCGGAGGAAACCAGATGGATTGACAGAATCCGGGCTATAACATTCAGAGGCCAGGGATGCTGGCGCATCCTTCATTTCACGTTCCTGGATAGCTAAATACATTAAAAGAGATGAATCCTTTGTTAAAAGAAACTGGAACAAAAATTCATACGACTGTCATCGCGAAAAGAGTGAGAATCTTGGAAGGCCTGAAGTCCTTTCTCAGGAGTCAAAAGACACCATACCCCTCAAGAATGAAGGCTGTGGTACAGGCAGATGGAGGCCACACAAAATATTAAATACTGAGAGAGAAACTTAAATAAATACCTGCTCTGAATCACTTTTGTTTTTGTCCATATCAATTTTAGCTTATGCTGTTGAGGGGGGGGCCTCTAATTTCGAAACACCCTGTGTGTATATATATAAAACCCTCATTTGCCAGAAGAGTAACACAACTCAAAAAATGTTTTCTGAGTTACCGATACCGGCGAATAGCCCGTTCTTTGTTCCATATTGTGGTAAAAAGACTTATTTTGTATTTGCAATACTAACCGCCTAAGGGCGTGACATGTCACTATTACACTACAGAGAGTATAGAGTTTTAAACTTTAAATCGCTTCTCCTGAAAAATAGCAGTATTTGAGTTATGTCACTCTTCTGGCAAATGAGCGATATATATATAAGTGTGTGTGTGTGTGTGGCGATGGAGAGGAGAGGAACCGAGGTTACGTATATTAATATCTATGAGTCTTGCAGCATTTACTTCTTGTCAAAATAATCGAACATAATGAATATAGAGAAGCAGCGCGGGAGAGAAGCTTAATACAAGGAGCCGTTGAGAAGAAAAAAATAGGTTCGTATATGAAACCTAAGAAACGGAAGAGGAATAGGAAGCAGGGAAGGAAGAGGGGAGGGGAAGGGGAGGAGGGAAGTAGAGGGTGGGGTGGGGTAATCGGGAGTTCTAACCCTGTTATATAACGCTACTGGGATTTACTGGACTAAAAGTGTCGTATGTTCTCGCTACAGGACTCAAGGTGCCATTTTTCACCTCAGAGGTCCGATCTAGTGTTTATGGAAAAAACGGAAGCCAGGGGAGAGAGAGAGAGAGAGAGAGAGAGAGAGAGAGAGAGAGAGAGAGAGAGAGAGAGAGAGAGTGCTTAAATCCCAAGATGGGGCAAGGATTACCACGTGGAGGCCTAAGACTTTTATAATGATGCTACGAAGATTTACACTGTGTCTTTTAAAGTCTTCTTTTATTCTCTCATTTCTTTTCTTTCTTTTTTACGACCCTGCTGCTACTCAAAACACTCCCTAACAAGAAATGACCTACACCACAGCTTAGGTCAGCAGATATATACTGTTTCTTTCTTATTCTTTTTTTTTTTTTTTTTTGAAACACGCCCAAACCGTTCCTTTCTTCGCCAGGATCGATCGTCTATTCGGAGGTTGTGACCCAAGAGTGTTCCCATTGCGCCCAGAGGGCCCAACGGGCACAAAGAGAGAGAGAGAGAGAGAGAGAGAGAGAGAGAGAGAGAGAGAGAGAGAGAGAGAGAGAGAGAGAGTTTATTTTCATCATTAAATCGTGAGCTTGTAGTTTATTTACTCACGACGATGTGATAAAATTTTATAATATATATATATATATATATATATATATATATATATATATATATATATATATATATATATATATATATATATATATATATATATATATTGCATGTGTGTCTGGAGTACATTTTGCTATCTCTCTCTCTCTCTCTCTCTGACAGCCATCTGTAAACTAGTAATTTTATTCTTTAGCCTCGCTCTTCTCACATACATATCAAAACACAAACATAAATATAAATGTATAAATGATTAAGTTAAAAGTATAGCAAATATGTGAGGTGGCTCTGAACTAGGGCTATGGTGATTTACATAAAACCAACCGTATTATTTATGGACATTTGAACGACAGAAGACAACACAAAAGAACATAGAAGTTGCATACATGAATGAGTATAGTTGTGCCTGTGTAAGAATACCATCAGAAAACTATCGTAACTTGTGTATAATCCATTCGAACGATCCGACAATCTCTTGTCTGGACAAACCAAAAAATGAAATGATAAAGACAAAAACACACACGCTACAATCCACAAAAACACATCATTACAATACCTTTGAGTTATGAAGTGCCACAGGTAATGGGAGAAGCCTCAACACTCAACCTGCGTCAAAAGAAATTTTAAAAAGTCATTAAAAATCATTTCTTTAAATTCCGATGATATAACGTTACTGATTTACTATTTCAACAAAACCAATAAATATTTTCCTCATCATATTTGCCATTAATCTAACAAAAATGCTGATAAAATCCAGAGTAATTTTATTCTCTTATCATTGATAAAAAAAACTGAAAACTTCATCCTTACAAAGGCAATCGTAAGAATAAGGTTTATCGCAGAATACGAGCACTCGTGATTAAGTTAAAAATAAATATACTCGATGATTATGGAGACTGAATTACAGAAAAAAACTTTATCCTTCTAACAACACTAAAAAAATAAACAGAAAACTGAAATTACAAGAAGCTAACGTCATTATCTAATAACTTTTCACAATGAATCATTTTTATTCCATCACATTCACATTTCACTCTCTCCTCATCTTCCACTGCCGTGAATTATTCGTCGTTGTCTTCTTTGTCTACGTCACCATTAATGAGAAACGAAAAGCAATTAGTCTCTATTTGAGGCTTAATCTTAGGAACACCACGGCAGTGTTTGCTTCCCCTTCCTCATATAACTTTTTCCAATTTCGTCTTCTCCATCGGCAACCAGAGGACTAACTGGCATTTCTCGAGTTACGTGCAAACAGTGGGTACTCTCGACCGCCGATCTTGATTGAAAGTTTGGCTCCGGTCCGTTCGTGAGTTTTCATTTTGCTTTGTGAGTTTTGATAGGAGAGTTTGGACCTTGCTCAAGGATTTTGAACTCTATCCAAGGTTTTGGATCTTACTTTGAAGCTTAAGACCTTGCCTGCATATCTGGGCCTTCTTGTGATTTAGGAATGCAAGCGATTTTGAATCTTGTTTTTAGTTTTCTGAAAAGAAAACTGTTTTGCCGGCTTCGCCTGTACGTCCGCACTTCTTTCTGTCCGCCCTCAGATCTTAAAAACTACTGTGGCTAGAGGGCTGCAAATTGGTATGTTGATCATCCACTCTCCAATCAACAATTATATCAAATTGCAGCCCTGTAGCTTCAGTAGTTTTCATTTTATTTAAAGGTTAAAGCTGGCCATAATCTTACTTCTGGCAACGATATAGGACAGGCCATCACCGGCCGTGGTTAAAGTTTCTTGGGCCGCGGCTCATAGAGCATTACACCGAGACCACCAAAAGATAGACCTAATTTTGATGGCCTTGATTATAATGTACAGAAAACTCGTTTTCTTCGGCGCATTTTTTACTTGTTATTCTTGCTGGCAAGTTTCAACGTAACTCACGGGACTGGAACTTGCTCATGACTATTGACCTTGACTGCAAGTCTCGATCTTGTCTGAAAGCTTAGACCTTTTTCACGTGCATGAACCTTGTTCATGGTTTTGAATCTTAATACGAACTTGGACCTTTCTTACGGACTTGGTCTTTGTTCGTAAATTCGAAAAATTTGGATCTTGCTCACGAGAGTAAAAACTCCTTGCAAATTTGGATTTTTAGTTTTCTGTAAAAGAAAACTATTGCACCAGCTTTGTCTGTCCGTCCGCACTTTTTCTGTCCGCCCTCAGATCTTAAAACTACTGAGGCTTGAGGGCTGCAAATTGTTATGTTGATCTTCTACCCTCCATTCATCAAACATACCAAACTACAACCTCTAGCCTCAGCAATTTTTATTTGATTTAAGAATAAAGTTAGCCATAATCGTTCTTCTGGCAACGATATACGACAGGCCACCACCGAGCCGTGGTTCAAGTTTCATGGGCTGCGGCTCATACAGCATTGCACCAAGATTACCGAAAGCTAGATCTATTTTCGGTGGCCTTGATTATACGCTGCAGCGGCTGTACAGAAAACTCGATTACGCCAAATAAACTTCGTCGCATTTTTTACTAGTTTCTCTGAAGTCCGAACCGCGTTCGCGAGTGAGTTTAACGATTTGCCCAAGATCAACACTAATTCAACTTCTCGACGCCTCTGAGACAGTGACGGGATATCAATTACGAATCCTACGAAGTTTCGGAAGTTGCAAGTGAGTTGTCATCGCTCTATGACGGGCGAATAAACCGAGGACGCCAAACGATTGCGTGAGGAAAGGGGTGGCAAAGTTGTGGATGATCAGTAATTAACGAAAACTTTCCATTATTTGCACTTCATTTTCGTGGAGAAATTAAGAAGATCCGAAATGATTTCTTAAGAAAAACAGACATTGGGATCTGATTTAGCAGATCTAGGGATCTGATTTAGCAGATCTTGGGATCTGATTTAGCAGATCTTGGGATCTGGTTTAGCAGGCCTAGGGATCTGATTTAGCAGATCCAGGGATTTGATTTAGCAGATCTTGGGATCTGATTTAGTATATATTGGGATCTGATTTAGCAGATCTAGGGATCTGATTTAGTAGATCTTGGGATCTGATTTGGCAGATCATGGGATCTGATTTAGCAGATCTAGGGGTGTGAATTACGAAACGAATGAGATCGTTTACACAGAGAATAGTAAGGGGCATATCAACTATATAATAAAAAGGGTAAAGAGAAATAAAGATATGACCTTAAACATCAAAATAATCATAAAGACTGCACATCTGGCAATTTGTGGTTACTAAGAAAGGCTAGTGATGACTTGTCTTAAGAGTTGATTTAAAATATCAGAGGGGTTTATCAAATAAGAAATATGAAAAACGATCTACCAAACTTCAGCTTATATATTGTATATGTCCAAGGACTAAGCATACCAAGCTTAAAAGTCACCATTCCAGAGAGAGAGAGAGAGATCACTGATTACTAAATTATATCTTCAAACTGGTCAAAACAATAAAGAATGGCTAAGACTGTCACAGAACCACATAAAAGAATTGCTGAAATAGTAACCTTGAACTTACACCAATTGAAATTTTAAAGGTCGTTCTTTTCATTAGTACATTCAGTGTGCCTGGGTGAACATAAAACGTTCTCTTTAAATTTCAGAATTTACTTATACAGTTGGATAAACCTTACTGGTATAGCGAAATTCAACTCAAATTTCTATGGGAAATGCTCAGTATATACACGTTTGTGTTTGTACACAAACATACATACGTATAAATATATAATATATCTATAATAAAAAAATAGATTTACTTATTTTTCTGTCAATAAAAAATAAATAAAAATCGGCAAAACCCCAGAAAATCAGAGCTGACTTAAATGACCCACAATCAAAAATATATGATTAACCCATATATATCAGACATAACTTACTAACAATTACCTCTAACAAACACACACAAAAAAACATACATAAAACAAACATGAATCGCCATTCAATACACATATACACTGAAAAACAGACCACCACCAAAAAAAAAACGCACCAGTAAAAAGAATAAGTTTTTCAATTTTTTTTGTTAAGTTGCACCTTGATATAAAAGCATCCGTCTAATAATAGCATTCAACTCCATTACATGGGTTCCAGAGCCGGGCAGAATTAACGCAAATGGGATTCAAGGACGGTGTAATTCCAGCCGCTGAGGCAAAGCCCTCTTTCCCATGCTGCTAATGGAAATATTATCCTATTACATATCGGGGAAAATAATGGACGTGTTCAAATGATGCCGTCGTATATCTGGGGGG
>NC_089796.1:6500000-6540000 GCF_040412425.1 Macrobrachium rosenbergii | reverse complement strand
CTCTCTCACTATGTATCGTATCGATCTATATGTTTTTTGATGTTTTATGCTTATAAAAATTAATCTTTTGATCTTTATTACTTTTGACCTTTGCATAGTCATCCTCTGTCTATCTATTCATTTATCTCACCCACACACGTACACATTCTCTCTCTCTCTCTCTCTCTCTCTCTCTCTCTCTCTCTCTCTCTCTCTATGCATCGTATCGATCTACATATTCTTTGATGTTTTATGCTTAAAAAAATTAATCTTTTGATCTTTATTACTCTTGATCTTTGCATAGCCGTCCTCTGTCTATCTATTCATTTATCTCACACACATACATACACATTCTCTCTCTCTCTCTCTCTAGATATTTCGTCCTTATCCCTAATCAATCTAAATTATTTTTCTATCGCCATTCTCTCTTATTATTTCCTATTCCTCCTGTTTTATATTCAGCCCTTCTTTCTTTTACTAGCCAGCATTCTCTCTCTACCCTCCCGTTCTCCCTTTACGAGTCTACCCCCCCTCCCACAAAGTCAGTCTCCCTCCCACAAAGTCAGTCTCCCTATTCCAGCTTGTTATTAATAAAGAGAGAGAGAGAGAGAGAGAGAGAGAGAGAGAGAGAGAGAGAGACTGGTGCTCAGCCTGCATCAGCTATTCCATATTTTACGTCAGGTTTATATATATATATATATATATATATATATATATATATATATATATATATATATATATATATATATATATATATATATATATATATATATATATATATAAAGACCAGTAGATTCTACATATACTGCCACTAGATATTTACGTAACTCTCGAAGCGCGTAATTTGTGTCATAGTTCCGAGTACCGAGTCAGGCATTAAGATTTTACGTAGGTGTTCTTTTACTGAGTTACATAATGCCGTCACTGCAACTTATAGAGTTGATGAAGTTTTGTGCAGCCGATGAGACGATTAGTGATGAAACTGACACTATTCTATTTAACTGAAAATCTTCATTTACATAAAGAAGTGTTTTAGACGAGTAGACATCGAATACAGACACAAACAGTACAGTTACCTTTTGCATAGTTATATCAACTTAAATTAATTACGGATAGTATGGTTATTGTAATGTCTTGAATTTGTGTACTGAGTAATTAACGTTTTTAATATTTTATCGGGAGGGAAAATATGATTTTGATCAGTATTCACTCAGGTGAAATTTTAAACTGCAAGATTAAATCGCGATCCTTTAAGTAATCATCTAGAAGAAGGAAAAAAACAAAATGCATAACTTCATTGAGAACAAGTACCCTCCCCATTGAATGTAACTGTTCCAGTCCGGTGAATGTTCATGAAACGTTAGTACATATATATTCGTTCACCGTTAATCCGCAGTGTCTACAAGATAATGGATTGTAATTCATAAACAATATACTGAATCGACACTAAAATGAAACGAAAACATATTAAGTAGAATGCACCATGCACCGATGTTTGGAAATACTTTTGACAGAGATCGCTGAATTTATGAATAAGTAAAACAACTTGTTATTGCTCATAGATTCAGTGATCTCTTTCATAAGTATTTCCAAACATCGGCGCATGATTCATTCTACTCAATATGATTTCCTTTCATTTTAGTGTCGATTCAGTGTGTCGTATATGTATTACGATCCATTTTCTTGAAGACACTGCATAATAACGGTGAACGAATATGTACTAATGCTTCATGAACATTCACTGAACTGAAACATTTATATGCAATGGGGATGTTATTTGTTCTCAATAAAGTTTGCATTTTGTGTCCTTTCGTCTTCAAGGATCACAATTTAATCTTGCGTAATCTGGACATGTCTGCGGTGTGCAATATTTTCCTTTGTGTTTTGATTTGTCGGATTTGCATATTGGTCTCGTTTCTGCTTTTATTTGCTTCTCCGTTTAATCATTCGCGTATCTTACGGGTTTCCTCATTGTTAAGTCAACTAATATTCAGTTGTTCTTCGGTTATTGCTTATACTTTTGTAATAACACAGCTGATATGACATCACCTTTCTTTATCTGAATTTGTGTTATTTCATGTCACTGTCCATTAGAAGATTAATAATTATATACTGTTGATATTCTCGAGATGAAAGAATAATTAGCTATTTGAATGTGCAAAGGAAATACAAGGAGAGAAGAGAAGTATTCTTAATTACGGAAATGTACAAAAAATTTAGGAAAGAGTGTGACAAGATAACGGGCTATTAGTCAAAATGATTTATAAGAATATTGATAATAGAAATTAATAACAGAATTACGAGACACAAACGTAACATATAAAACGTTTGTTGCCACTAATCATATAACGCTTAATTAAAGTAATAAATCAATCAAATAGTAATTAATCATCGCTACAGATAACAAAATCAATACAAGACAAAAATGGTAAAAAAGCAGTCGTTCGCAACAATGTGATAAATTTCATCCAGTGGAGATGAATTGCAGAGCCTGATAAAGTTGTTGAAATCAACGAAGATGAATTCCAGCATGAAATGAATGAGCCGAGAATTCTGCTCTTTAAGCTACGCAGGCGAGTAAAGGCTACGAAAAGAGCATTAAATTAATAGGCTATTGACGATATTTCCACAATACTTCCCGAAGAAGGTCTCTGCTAAATATCACTGCAATATGTTATGTCATGCTTGTCCTTTTTCTGTCCGCCCTCAGATCTTAAAAACTACTGAGGCTAGAGGGCTGCAAATTGGTATGCTAATCATCCACCCTCCAATCATCAAACATACCAAATTGCAGCCCTCTAGTCTTAGCAGTTCTTATTTTATTTAAGGTTAAAGTTAGCCATAATCGTGTTTCTGGCAAAGATATAGGGTAGGCCACCACCAGGCCGTCGTTAAAGTTTCATGAGCCACGGCCATTGATACCGAGACCACCGAAAGATGGATCTATTTTCGGTGGCCTTGATTATACGCTGTAGCGGGTTTACAGAAAACTCGATTGCGTCTAATAAAATCCAAAATGGCGACAAGGAAGTAAAATAATTTCCGAAAGTTCATATGAACGTGAATGATTCCAGTTCTGTATCGCACTGAGAAATACCAAGGTCCTCAGCGCTTCCATTTTTGAGATCTGCATGAAAAGGCCTTATTGCAATCCTATTTAGGGCCAGTGTCGAAAGTAGGTCAACGATCACAGGAACGGGTAGAAAAGTTTTAATCAATTCGACGCCTGTTTTCAGTACCATTCGAAGAAACTTTCATCGGTTAGCTATGCCATAATTTGCCTAAAAATTGAAATCCTAAATAGACTTTTAGAAACCCACAGCTGTGAACAGTTTTCAAGATATTATTATTATTATTATTATTATTATTATTATTATTATTATTATTATTATTATTATTATTATTATTATTATTATTATCCAAAAGACGAAGCCTATTCATATGGAACAAGCCACTACAGGGGCCACTGACTTGAAATTCAAGCTTTTAAAGAATATGGTGTTCATCAGGAAGAAGTAAGAGGAGGTAAAGGGAAATACTGAAAGAAGAGATCACACTTATTAAAAGAAAAAAAAATTAATAAATAGATAAAAATGTATTAAAATGCAAGGGGAATAGTATTATGGTAATAATGCAATGCATCTTCGCTTGAACTTCTGAAGTTCCATTCACAGGTTCCTGAAACGTTTAAACAAAATTCCGAGTTACAGATCAGTGCACTGACCCTGCATATTTTCATGGGCAATACGGAAGCCACTGGCACACGAGCTGTAAATATTTGGTCATTTGAACTTTCAGCATCAAATCCAAGATAGGCCAAATGGTGCCAAATGCATTTGGCCCAAGCATAACAACTTAGGAACCCTCTGTCGAGTAACTTTTTTGACGTTTTCTGGAAAAATTACTTTCCTGTAATCAAAATTAGAATAATAACACCATCTCAAGAAAAACAATTGGGGACAACCTGTGCTATCTTGACCCCATAATAATAATAATAATAATAATAATAATAATAATAATAATAAAAACTGACTTAATAATCAGAATTTAATAACACCATCTCAAGAAAAATTGGGACTTTTCTGTAATTAGAATTAATAATAATAATAATAATAATAATAATAATAATAATAATATTTTCTGGAAAACTGACTTTCCAGTAATCAAAATTACAATAATAACACCACCTCAAGAAATACAATTGGGGTCAACCTGTGCTAGCTTGACCCCATAATAATAATAATAATAATAATAATAATAATAATAATAATAATAATAATAATAATAATAATAATAATAATACGCTAATCTAATTACTTGGATTTTATTCAATGAATAATCTTTAATAGTTCTTTAGATATATGGCTGCAAAGGGGAGAGAGAGAGAGAGCGAGATTGCGAGAGAGGTAGAGTGAAAGAGCTTAATGGCCCATGACATACCTGCACGTCTGGGCCGGCAAACACATCCCAGAGAGGCTTTCTGGTTCCCAAACACAGATTGCAGTGTTTCATAACAGCAGGTTAATCTCGTTTCTGATCGCTTGCCTTTTTGGTTCTTTTCTCTGCTTGATGGTTAAATTGCTTGTTCATTACCTCATCTGTAAGCATTTCATAACGATTTTAATTTTGAGAGATCCGTAAACACACTAACACACACTCATGTACAATTAAGGAATGAATACATACATACACACATCTATATATTAATTTATACATATAAGTTAAGTATACCTTAATTTAATCAGACCACTGAGCTGATCAACAGCTCTCCTAGGGGGGCTGGCCGGAAGGATTAGACTTATTTTACGTGGTTAAGAACCAATTGGTTACCTAGGGAACGGGACCTACAGCTTATGTGGAATCCGAACCACATTGTACAGAGAAATGAATTTCTATCTCCAGAAATAAATTCCCTAATTCTTCATTGGCCGGCCGGAGAATCGAACGCGGGTCTAGCAGAGTGCTAGTCGAGTACGATATCGACCCTTCCTATAAGGAACTATTTATACATATAAATATTTATATATATATATATATATATATATATATATATATATATATATATATATATATATATATATATATATATATATATATATATATATATATATATATATATATATACTCACACATACACACGCATACACATCAATACACACATATACATTTGTCCTGTGTCTGTGCTTGCTTGACAAGAACTACCCAAGAGGCTTTGATTTATAACTATATTTATACAGCAATATCCAAAAGACATAATGCCACTTGGTTTTCCTCTATATTCACATACGCCGGAGATCTGACTTCCTGTAGCTCTTCGTTGAGTGAGTCGGTAGAGCTGTGGACTGGCACTCGCTGGGTCGGAGTTCGATTCCCTGGCCGGCTGATGAAGAGTTAGAGGAATTAATTTCTGGTGATAGAAATTCATTTCTCGCTATAATGTGGTTCGGATTCCACAATAAGCTGTAGGTCCCGTTGCTAAGTAACCAATTGGTTCTTAGCCACGTAAAATAAATCTGATCCTTCGGGCCAGCCCTAGGAGAGCTGTTAATCAGCTCAGTGGTCTGGTAAAACTAAGGTATACTTAACTTTTTTTCTGACTTCCTGGATTTCTTCATTGTTCCTGATTCTGTCACTGCTTCCGGACTGCTTCTGTCACTGCTCCTGTCACTGCCTCTGTCACTCACTGTCCTTCACATATACCCCACAGTCATTCACGTTACCAGTGTTGTTCGACTTTGCAAGGAAAGGACAAACCATTCTAAAATCTAATCACCTCCGGAGACCTTTCGCCCTTAACAAAGCTCTTTTTGTTTCATATATGCACAATTCTGGAAAGTGTATACACACACATATGTATAGATTATTCAATAATTCAGCCACCCAACGATTTCCAAAGTAGAGAAAAACACGAACTTTTCTGAAATAGACCAGTTTCAGTACAACTTTTAATCCATAAATTCCTAATGAATAATTTCAGCCGCAATTGGACTGACAGTATCATTTTTGTAAAAATAAATAATTTGATGAAATTCATCCATGCTTGTTCCTTACTCTTGCAAGTTACAGAAAAGAAAAAACATAACATGCCTCACGTAATAATCAAGACCTGCAAATGAAATAACGTGATTATCCCATGGCGTTTATCGCTTTCAAAATATAACTTATCCTAAAATTAAAAATATAACTTTTCCTAAAATTAATGCGTATTATATGCTCACTCCAACTGCGATTATCCTTCGTTTCAAAAAATCATTATATTCTGAAAAGAACCCATCTCTTGATCACCAAAAAAAAAAAAAAAATGCGACGAAATTTTTTCGGCGCAATCGAGTTTTTTGTACATCGTAATGCTGTATGAGCCTTTGGCCCATGAAACTTTAACCACGGCCCGGTGGTGGCCTGGCCTATATCGTTGCCAAACGCACAATTATGGCTAACTTTAATCTTACACAAAACAAAAACTACTGAGGCTAGAGGACTGCAATTCGATACGTTTGATGATTGGAGGATGGATGATCAACATACCAGTTTGCAGGCCTCTAGCCTCAGTAGTCTTTAAAATCTGAGGGCGGACAGAAAAAACTGCGGACGGACGGACAGACAAAGCGTGCATAACAGCGTTCTTTCCAGAAAACTAAAAAGCTGAAGATGAAAAAAAAAAGGTATTAAAATCACAATACGCCTTACGCATAGAATTCCCAGGCGCAATAACTGCAGCAGATATTCATGAAAGTTGCGTGGAATAAAAAGGCTCCGAGATTGACAGGTGCGTAAATCACTTTTCACGAGCCCTAATATCGGCAGTTAATTCCAAAGATCCCATGTGACGTTAATGGCGCTGGAGACTGACGTTATTAATATGACTTGGAATAAAAACAGGGGGGGGGAGGGGAGTCGAATGACGTTTGCTCATTCAGTCATTCAGAACGTACAAACGCTTTTATTCCTGGAGAGAGAGAGAGAGAGAGAGAGAGAGAGAGAGAGAGAGAAAGAGAGAGAGAGACTGTGCTCAGTAGATGCGATCTTATATATACAACTCTCTCTCTCTCTCACACACATTCACGCACGCATTTTATGTATGTATATATATATGCGTGTGTGTGTGCGTGTGTATACACACACACACACACACACACACACACACACACACACACACACACACACACACACACTGTATATCTCATCTAAGTATCAAATCCAGAAAGGTAAAAGTAGTTCGAATCCTGGCCAGGGTAGACGAATTTATCATACACTTTGAAAGTAAATCCGATGTTAAGGGGCATTTGTGCCCCCAGAAAACAACCAGTTCAAGATCTTGTAAATGCTGGGTATATCATATAATAAAAACCTGCATTGGTATAATATAAACAAAACCTACATTAAATGTCATCCAAGAGTTAAACTTGCTCCCATCGAATTTGCGAATTTCAATCGGGTTAAATTACCAAGATGTGCCAGCCACCATTTTGTAACGCCAGTTTTAGTAACCATAAACCAACCAATCAATCCAGCCACCAGTGCTGAGACCGAAGGGCAGTGCCCCCAAGACCAAGGCCGACCCAGATATCGCCTCCTTCAGGAAAGAACCCAGGGAGATTTTCCCGAGTTCCCAGTCACCCGTAAAATGACTCTCAACACTACAGGTATGAAACCTTTGCTGAGAAACTCGGCTTACAACAACGAGGAACCGTGGCTTACAGCAACGAGGAACCGTCTAATCAATAGCCAGTCGAAATCTAATAAAAACTCCTACAGGCCAGTACGTCCTGCTCTAACAACAAGAGCCAGGGAAATGCAGACTTATTCTAAAACAACAACGTTTTTTAAATCCAGTAGCCACTCAGTTACTGTAATAACTTTACCACTGTTTCTGAAAGTGGCGCAACTTTCTCCATTAACGCCATTTTTTTTTTTTGTACTGTACGTTTTTAATACGTAAGAGAGAGAGAGAGAGAGAGAGAGAGAGAGAGAGAGAGAGAGAGAGAGAGAGAGAGAGGTGGGTTGGGGGGGCCAAACCATAATGTGTCCTTAGCCCGCACAAGAAGTATGATGCATACAGACCAGACGCATCCAAGACTATGGCCTTAAGAGAAAGAAATATTAAGAAACAAAAATATAAAATATAAAATTAATATATTCATAACTATTATTACATTAATAACTAATATAATAATAATAATAATAATAATAATAATAATAATAATAATAATAATAATAATAATAATAATACAAAAACGGGGACTCTGACATGAACTTCTCACGCACACCGCAGTGAAAATATGTATCAACTCCGTCCGCAAAGGGTAAAAAAATATTTGGCGTTTCAAGAGCCATATGATTTGCCAAGAGATATTCTGTTTTTGTCTCTGAGCAGAGGGGCTGTCTTCAAGTTAGAAATTTACTGGACTGCTCAAATAAGTATCTATGCTGTCGTTAGTTTTAGATGGCAGTTGTATTTGCAGTTTTTTTTTTTTTTACAGAGAAACACTAATGAATAAATTTTTTTAGGATACATAAACTATCTGGAAGCAATGGTACACTGATCCATTAAAGTTTGAGTATATGGACAGCAAGATCAAGATTCAGAAATTAAATGAAATGAAATATTATGATATGCAGGTGGAAATGGGAGGAAAACCTGTAGTTGCAAAAAAGAAGTAATAGTTAGAGAAGTTGGACAGCAAGATAGAAGAAAGAAAGCGGGAATGAAGATAAAGTAAAAGGCTAAAAAGTGAACGTAGCTAAGAGCCGAAGGGATGCTGCAAACACCCTTTGGTAATGCTACAAGCATCACGTGAGGTGCGCTGACAGATATCTTGGAGGTCACCATCCACATAGTAACCACACCAGCGTCGTTCAATTTTTCTGATCGAATGACCAACTGTGTAAAGTAAACGTAAGATAAATAAATTACAAAAAGGTCCAAAGTCACATCGCAGAGAGGCTGAATCGAGGTTTTGTTCAGATAAATCTCCGCGTAGAACATTCAAACTCTTAAAGCCCTGGCATATTTCACCCGCTTCTGCCGTGATGTTATGACTTGCTGCAAACAAAAATCTCTCTGGTGTTGATCCTGCCTATCTCTCCCGGAGAGAGAGAGAGAGAGAGAGAGAGAGAGAGAGAGAGAGAGAGAGAGAGAGAGAGAGAGAGAGAGAGAGGGTGCTACAGTAGAGAGAGAGAGAGAGAGAGAGTGCTAGAGAGAGAGAGAGAGAGAGAGAGAGAGAGAGAGGAGAGAGAGGGGGTGCTGTCGTAGAGAGAGAGAGAGAGAGAGAGAGAGAGAGAGAGAGAGAGAGAGAGAGAGAGAGAGAGAGGGGGTTGCTACTGTACGCAGAGAGAGAGAGAGAGAGAGAGAGAGAGAGAGAGAGAGAGAGAGAGAGAGAGAGAGAGAGAGGGTGTTACCCTTAGCAGAGCACAGTATTTTAGTCATGGATGCAAAGCGTCGTGTGTGTGTGTGTGTGTGTGTGTGTGTGTGTGTGCATGTGTGTTTATGCTTTGTTTGCTTACTTATCGATGTGAGGATTAACGAGGTACGTTTTACGAATAGAGGGGAGTTGAAATGAATGCTCTTTCTGTCTGTCCTCTCTCTCTGTCCATCTCCCTCTCTATCTAATCGTTTAGCTGGCTCCAAATCTATCTATCTTGCTGAAGCCTGTAACTGCCATGAAATTTTAGTGAGAGCCGGTGACAAACCTTTTCGTCTCTCAAATCAGTTTTATTCACAACGACGAAATTAACCGAAAGGATACATAGAAATACATCACTGTATACACACGTCCGTTTACATCACTGGTTCCCAACGATCAGGGGTAATTTGATTTTTAACAATTCGAGAATGTTTAAACCAAGGGCCTTTTAAGCTATGAATATAAGAATTACTGTAAATAACAACACAGCTCAGGGCATCTGGATTTTAGAGGAGATTAGGTGGGGCATGTTAGGAACCACTGGTTTACATTTAATTATAGTTTTTTTTTTTTTTTGCTTTAGATTTCAGTAAAAGATAAACCTACATTTTTCTTTATAATAAGCCAATTCTTCTAAGAAGGGTGGCTCTCGACAAAGTACTGTCATACGATTAATGCTATATTCACACTTAAACTCCTGAATCACGGCTGGACTTCCATTACATAAAATTTCCACGACATCAGCCATTTCATAAACCTACACAGAATACCCATCAGATCACGTCAAGCCCCCTACACAGCTCAATTCACTCTATCCCTACATTCATTCTATCTTATAAGCACTCTTTCGCTTACTAAATGTTTTCCCTCTTCATCTCTAAATCTTTTCAAATTTGCCTATTCTTCCTCCTAACACTTCTAAACTGTACAAACTTTTCACCAAACTATCATCCAGCATTCTTTCTACATGACCGAACCATCTCAAAACACTCTGCTCCATCCGTTCACCTATGCTAAGCCTATACCACTTCTCTATATCCTTAAATTTCTCTCCCTTTCAGTTATTCTCAGGCCGTATATACTGTGTAAACAGTTCATCTTTACAACTTCCGCTTTTTTCTTTCTTCTACATTCACCATCTACAAGTCACTTCCATAAAGATGAGTTGACTTAATAATACCTTCAAACATTCCTACCTTGGCTCCTATATGCATTCCAGGTTTCCTACCAATCTTTTACACACATCCTGCTGCTATTTATAGGATAATCACTGATGGACGACAACAGAGCTTCTGTAAATAAAATGAGTTTTGAAAATTTGATAACAACAAGCTGAGGAAAAGTTCAAGATGGATGGTTAACACCAAATTTTGGGGAAACGTCAAAGGAAAACCCAAAATGGACGACCAACACCAAATTTCAGAGAAACGTCGGAGGAAAATCCAAAATGGACGATTACCAAATTTCTTAGAATCGTCAGAAGAAAATTAAAAATGGACGACAACACAAAATCTCAGAGAAACGTCAGAGAAAAATGCAAAATGGACGGCTAACAGCAAATTTCGGAGAAACGTCAGGGGAAAATGCAAAATGGACGACGAAACGTCAGAGGAAAATCCAAAATGGTCGACCAACACCAGTTTTCGGGGAAACGTCACTTCTCAAAAAAAAAAAATAAATAAAAAAAAAAAAATAAAACAAGACTTTACAAACTTGCACTGCTATCGTCAACTAATCTCTTACAGATTATTAACCTCGTAATATTCTTAGCTTTAGTTTTCTGGTTCACGGTCTTCCGAAGACCCCCCTGGGGTCCCACTGGGAAAAAACAACCTGTAGATATCTTCCCCACCACCCGGCGCGTCCGCTTGCTTACAGAAGGAAAGTTTGTTTACAGAAGCAATCCCGGCAAGGGGTGCAGTTCACAGCATTGTATTGAGAGATCTGTAATAACAGACTTGCTTTTTACACTTGAAATAACAACAATAATGGCTGTTGCGGTAAATTTATGAATGACTTTCTCTTTTCATATATAGAAGCGATAATAATAATAATAATAATACTAATAATAATAATAATAATAATAATAATAATAACGGTATATTAGACAATTTTTTTTACACTTGAAACCAATAATGGCTGTTGCAGTAAATCTTTGAATGACCTTATCTTTTCTCTTACTAAGGCAGTAATAATAATAATAATAATAATAATAATAATAATAATAATAATAATAATAATAATAATAATAATAATAATAATACCTTGGAAGAAGACCTTCTTTCAGGCATATTTTAGAACTGACATTCTTTTCAACGAAATAATAATAATAATAATAATAATAATAATAATAATAATAATAATAATATCATCATCATCACTGCCACAATCATAATTACTTTGACTACAACAAGGACTTCTACCAACATCAAAACACACTGCTAAATCACCTTCAATTAACAAAGATCATGAGACCAAGTTGATTATCGATCAACAAAAAAACAAATAATTAACATAATAGACACAATTAATTTCAACAACAATGACGTCAATCTACTTAAAAAAAACACAAATAATCAACAAAATAAAAACAACACAAAACAATAACGATGACGTCACTGACTCTCACTAATCAGATAAAAGAAAAAAAAAAATTCCAGCAGATCGGAATAATGAACTCTAGGAGAATCTCGACCCATACGCCGAGGGAATGCTCTTCTCGAGAGGGGTAATCTTGGCATCTAATTCAAGGGCAATCTCTTTTTATGAGTCCCAGAACCGCTGGGGCATGCGAGGGTGGTATTGGGAGAAGAAGAAGAAGGAGGAGGAGGAGGAGGAGGGACCCAAGGTTTTCCTCCGGAGTAATAAAGGGTCATAACACAATTTCTTACCTTTTTACCAACAGAATCAAGACATTCTTCACCAGCGCCAGCAGCTGCTGTGTAGGGTAAGATTTACAATTATTTTCAGGTCCTTCTTTTGATCTTCTTTTCTTTAACGGTTTAAAGTGCCTTTTCTCTGTTTTCTTTCTTTTATATATGATTTTACACCCAGAAGTGTACTATTCTTTTCAATTTTTTGTTCTCGTATTCATAATTATATTTTTAATTTTTTCTGGTTTCCGGCCAAGGAGTTTTAATCTTTCTTTTTGCCATTTTTTCCCGCAACATTTAAAGCACTCTCGTCTGTAAAAGTCTGCTTGATAAAAGCATTTCTGACTTTTCCCCATTACCAGTTTCGGACAACTATCTTGACGCACAGGATATAAAAATAAAAAAGCAAGCATAAAATTCGTGTGAGCATAACAGAGCGTTTTCTCTACAAAAGAAACCACACCTGAAATTAGTATACTTAATCAGCATCAACACACAGTTAACAGTTTCAGATTAAACTAGAAGAGACGGGTATACTGCTTTATCTTTTTAGGAGGATAGATATATAAATATAAATATATATATATATATATATATATATATATATATATATATATATATATATATATTATATATACTATATATATATATATATTATATGTATATATATATATATATATATATATATATATATATATATATATATAAATATACATACATATATCATGCATGTAGGTATATATGTATGTATATATATGTGTGTGTGCCTGCGTGTGTGTGCAGGCGTGTAAGCCCACGCTCAATCCCAAGACCGCTTCCGCTTAAACACCCAAACGTCACCCGACATATCTAAATCCTGGAGGAATCGCCCGGGGATAATAACCCCTCTTAATTAGGGATCCGATCGTGAATAAATTCAATTACGCGTCAATCAGCGGCATCGTTAATCAGCACAATCACTTTTTTAGGAGCGCTGCATTCGGCAATTTATTTGCCCCTTACTGTATAATCACGACTCAGCATCCCTTGGGGGAAACGATTGGAGACGAGAGAGAGAGAGAGAGAGAGAGAGAGAGAGAGAGAGAGAGAGAGAGAGAGAGAGAGAGAGAGAGAGAGCTTTGTAATTATCACTCTTCTAGTCGTGGTTGATTCATTGAAATTGTCGTGTACCATTCGGCTCCTCCGTGTCTGAATTTCCTTAATCAGGCTTCGTCGTGACTATGCAGCTAATCATGGGAGTGAAGATGTGTGTGTGTGTGCGCACATATTTATATATATGTATATACTGTATATTCACACATATATATACATATATATATATAAACATATACATATATATTTGTATATAAAAGTGTAATATATTAAATGTACATATATTTATATACTTAGATTTATTTACATATATATATAAATAAATCAATAAAATTCAGTTATTCATCTATTTTCATATATCAATTTTTCTCACCTAAGCCAGACCATATTTCAATGAAGGAAATTTTTGTGCGTACAAACATTTATATAACTGAATTTATTAATAAAATTCAGTTATTTATTCAATTGTCTGCGTTTACTTCCCTTACCTAATTCTAAACATATTTCACTGATCGTCAAACACGATGGCATACATTAAAAAAATAAAAAAAGTAATCGCCATAAAACCATTTCATGGCCCAGAATGAATGGCTTTGTGAATCTATGATGCTATATGGTTTATTTGATTTGATTTGATGGTCATAAGCATGAGTTAGCAGGAAAGCAGTTTTTGTGATGAAATTTCCGACTCACGGGGTCCTTCCTGATAGAGAATTTAGATCATGAATGTGGCAATAAATCCAATCTGGCTTATTCCCATTTTTATACATTCATCCTTGACAAAATG
Organism: Macrobrachium rosenbergii; assembly: GCF_040412425.1. NCBI lineage: Eukaryota > Metazoa > Arthropoda > Malacostraca > Decapoda > Palaemonidae > Macrobrachium > Macrobrachium rosenbergii. The sequence goes on along the minus strand of NC_089796.1, from coordinate 6,525,865 downwards.
CAGAATGTGGGAGGGGTAGTAGCTGCAACAATGCTTTTTTCAAGGCCAGGGGCTCTTTCCTCACACTGCGTTTAAATCATGAATGTAGCAATGAATGCAGTCTGGTTTAATCCTTTTTTTTTTTTACACATTCATCCTTGACAACATGCAGAATGTGGGAGTGCTAGTATCTCCAGTAATTCCTTTTTTTTTTCAAGGTCAGAGTTCATTCATGAATGTGGCAGCGAATTTCGATACTGCTTTTACTACTAGAGCAATGCTCATCTCTCGTTCAGAAGTTAGGGTATGAGCGACGTAGTGACAGTAACTTGTTTTATTCTGGTCAAAGTTCATGCTTGATTTAGCAGTTACAGCATTAATCTATAATAATAAAATCAGAGGGGATCTGATCTTGTTTGTCCTTCCCCTCGTGACAGTGGGGGAGACATAATACAGCCACCCACCACTGAAAACTGGTTTGTCCGCCCCGGGTGGTGGCGGGGTAGGTAGGGGAACGGGAGATATCCACCCTCCTGCTGCAAACCTGTTTGTCCGCCAGTGTGGGGGCGGGGTAGGTAGGGGATCGGGAGGGTAGAGGGGACAGCAGCGCAGGGTTCCAGCGCGCTACCACGCACCAACAAGCTTGCATGGTAATAATTTCCATCTTATTTTTTGTGAAGCTAAAGTTAATTTCTTTATTACTCAGCAGTCAGAGCGTGATTGTGGCTTTAACTGCAATCTTGTCTTTCCAAGAAGTCGAAATTGTACTCTGATTTAATCCCAAGTCCACTGACGTGGTAAGAACTGTCTTCTTTCTCTCTCACGTCTTCCTCTCCAAAAAAAAAACTTTTTTTTTTTAGTGACTAAATTTTGAAATGGCTTACAAGACACCAATTACTGGGTCGACAAAGTGTAATTAAACTGTGCTTCGTTTTAGGGCGGACTAGCATGTATTTTCGTTTTAGCAAACCCTTTTTATTTAAGGGCAGAGAGGGCTTTCCCTCAGACATTCATTCTTGAACATTGTGCATTAATTAACAATAATTTAAAGAAAATTTTATTATCATTCTTCTTTCAAAATACTGAATAATAATAATAATAATAATAATAATAATAATAATAATAATAATAATAATAATAATGAGAATTAAAAGCCAAAGTAGTTTTAAAAAAACGATTAAGAAAGACTTTTAGATACTACTTCGTATCCTTCATCAGTCCGAATAGCCTCGTTACAGGGTCGCCTTGTTTCAATAATAATAATAATAATAATAATAATAATAATAATAATAATAATAATAATTTTAAAATTCTCAAGAATTTTACGTAATCTAGTGCCGTGTTCTCTAACATAATATACTTTGGAATAATTTCATTATATTCTTCTAAATGAAAGTTCACTTTTCACACGCATCTTGAAGAAATTTCCAGCATTTGTCCTAAAATGCAAAACAACGAAACTTTATTTTTTTTTTGGGGGCGGCCGCTAATGGCACCTAATGAACAAGCAACAGAACCAAAGGCCAGTAAGACATATCACTATCACTGACAAGTTTTGCTCTATAGTGAATGAATAAGCATTTATAAGTTACATAGGAAACGATTGTTCTTATACGACAATCCCAATAATGCAACAGAATATATCATGAAAATTTAAATGAGACATTTCTCTTAAAACCATAATAAACAAGTAAAAAATGCGCCCAAGTTTCTTCGGCGCTACTGAGTTTTCTGTAAATCGCATAATCAAGGCCACCGAAAACAGATCTATCTTCCGGTGGTCTCGGTATAATGCTGTATGAGCCGCGGCCCATCAAACTTTAACCACGGCTCGGTGGTGCTATCATATATCGTCGCCAGAAGCACGATTATGGCTAACTTTAACCTTAAATAAAATAAAAACTACTGAGGCTAGGGGGCTGCATTTTGGTATGTTTGATGGCTGGAGGGTGGATGATCAATATAACAATTTGTAGCACTCTAGCCTCAGTAGTTTTTATGATCTGAGGGTGGACAGAAAAGTGCGGACAGAAAAAAGTGAGGACGGACAGACAAAGCCGGCCGGCACAATAGTTTTCTTTTCAGAAAACTAAAAAAACTCTGAATCTTTTTAACGTCTTGCGACATAGTTTCCTTAGATGACCAATTTAATCATTTATTGTTCCTGTTAGATTATGCTGTTTATGGTAGCAGAGACCGTGGCTCCATAAAGCAGTCCACAAGACGAACGTATTTGAGTGCTGCCACTATAATATACAAAATTATTTTGGAGCTTCACTCCTAAATACTAGACATATAGTCTATGTTTTTTCTCAATCATTTTAAGCTTTACAATTATACACACACACACACACACACACACACACACACACATACATACACATATATATATATATATATATATATATATATATATATATATATATATATATATATCTGTATATATACATATATATATATATATATATATATATATTATATGTATATATATGTATATGTATATATATTTATTTATGTGTATATATAATATATGTATATGCATGTATGTGTATATATAATATATATATATACATATATATATATCAACGTAAGTTTCCCCATGAATTCCTTCAACCATCCTTTCATAATTGCTCTTATCGAATAATTTCTATAGCAAGGAAAGCAATGCAAGCCTTCAGGAAAAGAGGGGTAATCAGCTGACGGATTAGAGCAATCCTTTCATTGAAGCAACGCCTCCATTACTCTAACGAGTATGCAATTAGCGAGAGTAATGACTCCATACTTCTAACGAGTATGTAAGTATGTAATTAGTGATTAATGGCCATTTAGCAATCTCCTGGCATCCTCGGCATTCAACACACTTAAGCACATGGTCAGTCTCTATGGGTTTATATTCCGTAGGGAGGTAATGCCGTCAGTGCACCACATGCAGTGCACTGTATGCATTACTTAAGGTTCTTTGCAGCGTGCCTTCGGCCCCTAGCTCCAACCCCTTTCGTTTCTTTTACTGTACTTCCTTTCATATTCTCTTTCTTCCATCTTACTTTCCACCCTCTCCTAACAATTGATTCATAGTGCAACTGCTTTGAGGTTTTCCTCCTGTTACACCTTTCAAACCTTTTACTGTCAATTTCCGTTTCAGCGCTGAATGACCTCACAGGTCCCCCCAGTGCTTTGCCTATACCCTAATTTCTATATTCAATTCAACCCTATGGGTTTATTTTAAGAGGTATCAGAAATTAAATAAATTATTCGCTAACTTATTCACTTCGGTTGTTCAGCTTCATTTTGACATATTGCTCCACGCACCAATCGCTATGGTCCGTTGTGAGCCTCAGTGAAAGCCTGATTGCACCTAACAATTAGGCCAAATCTCCTCTTTTTACCAGCACTTGGATAAGGAAGAGGTGCAAACTCATTTGCATATTGGATATCGGTTTCTTTTCCTCTACTATCAAAGCTTTGGAATGCTCTACATGCCTCTGTTCTTTCCTGACAAATACAGGAAGCAGATCTGTCACTCTCCTTCACTGTTTTCATCTGTGTTTGTTCGAGGCTGGGCAAGAATAGGGCACTGGATTTCCCGTCCCGTCGGCGTGTGCTCGAGAACAAGAATTGCATTTATTTCTATAACTAAAGTACTCAGCTTTAGAGAACTGGGTTAAATATGAGCATCAATAAATCCTAGTCTCGTCGGAATTAGCTTACAAGGCTTAATATAACCAATACCATTTATTAACTACAATATTCTTATTTAACACTTTCATGAAATAAAGAAAGAAGCAACGTTAACGCTACGGTGAACAGGGACATTTTTAGCCTAAAATTCACGATTCCATCATCAAATGTTCCCGAAATCTGTCATCCAAAAACCACCAATTCAATTTTCCAAAGTTCCCAGTTGCTACCTCCAAAATTCCGAATTCCACTGTCCAATATTCCCAATACCATATTCCAGTTTTTTTTCTGATTCCTAAGAATCCCGTTTGACCTCCAACATTCCCGATTTCAAAATTCTAAATCTACCAACTTCATCTCCTAAAAGTCCATATTCCAACAACAAGAAAACCTCACATTCCCATATTCCAAAATTCCTGATTCCTAATTAAATATACGAAGTGAGAAGGATCGGTCCATCAACATTCCATAATTACTTTTTATGTGCATAACTTCCGGCATTCTTGGCCACCCATATTAAATTCCATAACCGGCCGCGCCCTTTCAGCAAAGCTTGGTCCAGCTCAAGCTTAAGCGTGCGAGCCAGACAGCTTGAGCCGTTAGCTTAAGCTGTGTTGCGATGTCGCGGTAATATTGCGAGGTCACACGTTCTACGACACTTAAAATTTTTTTTTTTTAATGTTCTCTTTATATAATGTATGTATCAGTGGACTGTCTCCCTATAAGTTAAGGTAATAATTGCTTACTGTATAAAATTATTTCCTTCAAAATTAAAACATCTTCATTTAGTTCACGTGATATTTTTCATATTAAAAGTATAACTACCATAACAATAATCTCGACTTCTGAAATTTGCAAGACAGGAGTTTGGCTCTGGATAATCTATATACCGGTGGTCATATAAAAGAGAGAGAAATATCAAAATGATATGCCGTAATAGTATGCTACCTATATCTTAGTATTCAAATTCTGACTTCAGTTTTGTCAAAGCTCCTAATTTAATTTTTTTACCCAAACGCAATTTATACCATATATATATATATATATATATATATATATATATATCCTGTTTATATATATATATATATATATATATATATATATATATATATATATATATATATATATATATCTATATACACACACACACACACATATATATATATATAAGACAAAATGTATAAAGACAAAATCCATGAAGGAAAGAGAAACAATGGAGTGCTGCAAGGCCTCTCGACTTATAGTCCTTTATTTAGCAGACTGAAGAAATATAAAAATAAGTTTACAAAGAATGTTCGTATAAATGACTGATAGGGGATTACAAAGGAAAAAATATGTACCTGAATCCAACACAAATTGCCCGTGGCGAAATCGCGGGTAAAATTCACAAGAAAAGAATTTTTTTATCAAATGTATCTATATTTATGACAATTCAGCGTATATATCTTTACACACAAGTGTTTATGGTTAATTGACATTGACTTTTGACAAATAACCTCCACTGGCCTTTATGACCTTTAATGTGAGGCCGCTTGGGTAAACTAATCAAGCAGTCAATTCCCCAACATTAATCTCAGGCTTTTTCTAGACGTGTTTTATATGTGTATATATATGTGTGTATATATAATATACATATGTATAATATAAATACAGAATATATATTTGTTTCAAATAAAATCCCCTTCTTGGTGTTATTTTGAATCTTGCTTAGTTTCAAAATGTTTCCAATTGTTAATTTTCTAATAATATTCAGTATTTGCGTTTGATAACTTCATACAATAATGAATTTAATTTCAGTCTTTAGAATACACACACACATATATATATATATGTGTGTATTTATATATAAGTATATATAAATATACAAACACACACACGTACAGTATTTATATTTGCGTGTGTGTGCGCGTGTGTATATAAATTCCATACTTACTTGACCTATTTAAAGGGAACGCCACAAAGATGGCTAACAAATTAGAGGTTCCCATAGCTCGAGCGAGGGCGTTAATTGCCGAGGTAATGGCACTGAATAATTGACGCTCATTACCTCAACCAACTTGGGTGGAGATAAAGTGTTTAACTGTCCCGAAGATTTAACGTATGAAAACTTAAAGATTTCTCTACGTTATCTATTAGTTTTCTGTGAAGGAAAACTATTGAGCCGGTTTTGTCTGTCCGTCCGTGCGCACTTTATTCTGTCCGCCCTCAGATCTTAAAAACTACTGAGGCTAGAGGGCTGCAAATTGATATGGTGATCATCCACCCTCCAATCATCAAACATACCAAATTGCACTCCTCTAGCCTCAGTAGTTTTTATTTTATTTAAGGTTAAATTTAGCCATAATCGTGTTTGGCAACGATATAGGATAGGCCACTGCCAGGCCGCGGTTTCATGGGTCGTGGCTCACACAGCATTATACCGAGACCACCGAAAGATAAATCTATTTTCGGTTCCCTTCATTTTACAATGTGGTGGCTGTACAGAAAACTCGATTGCGCCGAAGAAACTTAGGAGCATTTTTTTACTTGTAATAGTGTGTGGTTTACCCTTGGCGTAATGGCGGGTAAAATTCACAAGGTAAGAAAAGAATTTTTTTATCAAGTATATCTATATTTATGACAATATTGCTTATATATGTGTATATACATGAGTATGTGGTTAATGCACATTGACCTTTAACAAATAACCTCCTCTGGCCTTTATGACCTTTGATGTGAGGCCGTCTGGGTAAACTAATCAATTAGTCAATCCCCAACATTAATCTCCGACCTTTTCTAGACGCGTTATTTTTTTTTTTTTACAATTTTGGAATGATTATGGTAACTTCTTCGGAGAGAGAGAAAGTGTATATATATATATATATATATAATATATATATATATATATATATATATATATATATATATATATATATATAAATATATGTATATATATATATATATGTGTATATATGTATGTGTGTATGTATACATGTATATATATATATATATATATATATATATATATATATATATATATATATATATATATATATATATAGATATTTGTTAAAAGTCAATGTACATTAACCATATACACAAGTATATACACATATATATGCAATAGTTATAAATATATATACACTTGATAGAATATTATTTTCTTATCTAGCGAATTATACCTGTGATTACACCAAGGTGTAAACCACACACTATTAAAAAAAAAACACACGCGCAAACATAAATCTTTATTTATTCATACGGTTAAATCTTCGCAACAGTTAAACATTTAATCTCCTAGCTCACAATTTATTTCCACCAAAGTTGGTGGAAGTAACGAGCGTCAATTATTCAGTGCCATTACCTCAGCAATTAACTCCCTCGCTCAAGCTATGGGAACCTTTAATTTGTTGTAGCCACCTCTCCGGTGTTCCCTTTAAATAGGTCAAGTAAGTATGGAATATATATATATATATATATATATATATATATATATATATATATATATATATATATATATATATATATATATAGATATAAATATATAAATATATATATATCCACACACACACACACACATATATATATATATATATATATATATATATATATATATATATATATATATATATATATATATATATATATATATATATACTATATATACTGTATTATATGTTTGATGACTTCATATAACAACAATTTAATTTCAGTCTTTAGAATACAGAAACACGCACACACAGTATATATATATATATATATATATATATATATATATATATATATATATATATATATATATATATATATATATATATATATATATAATTTATATTTAATGTGTGAGTGTATTCTAAAAGACTGAAATTAAATTAATTGTTATCAAACACAATTAGCCTATTTAATGATATTAAAAAATTAACAATTCAAAGCTTTTGAAAACTAGACCAGACTAAAAAAACAACACCAAGAACGTGAATTTCTTTGAAACAAATATCATGTCAGCACCATTGGTGAACTTTTCGAAATTCTTGCAAAACTTTGAAGCTAATCAAGACGGAACATGTGAAAATGCTTTCTGAGAATATTTTGAGTTTCAGCTCTACTTTAGAGTTAGGCTAAAAAAAAAAAAAAAAAAAAAGGGAAAAAAACTCGACCGCTTTCTGGGAATTATCACGATCATTTAACTGCTGATGGAGATTTTATAAAATGTAAAAAAAAAAAAAAGCTAGGTAAGACGAAATCAACCCTGGAAGACTTCCCTAATTAACATATAAAAATTAACACCATTAAAGACTGAGAGGTTTTTGAAGTTTCTTCAGAACTTTTAAAAACAGGTGAGGTATATATTAATAAAAAAAGTGTTACGATTAAATGTTTTTGAAGTGTCTACAAAACTTTGAAATTAGGTGAGGTAGCCCCACAAAAATTAGTGTTTTCCTCGAAACGAAAATTCAAATCACTGCCAAAGGAAAAATCCCCCCAAAAAAGTCTTTATAATATTTCGAAAACCCAAGAGAAGAAAAAGAGAGAGAAAAGAAGAGGAATATATTAGAGAATAGAATATACAATTTAGGCCGAAGGCCAGGCGCTTGACCTATGAGGTCATTCAACGCTGAAAGGAAAGTTGAGACTAAAAGGCGTAACAGGAGGAAAAACCTCGCAATTGCACTATGAATCAATTGCTAAGAGAGGGTGGAGAACAAGATGGAAGAGAGAGAATATGACAGGAGGTACAGTAAAAGGAATGAAAGGGGTCGCAGCTAGGGGCCGAAGGGACGCTGCAATGAACCTTAAGTGATGCCTACAGTGCATAGCACGTGAGGTGCACAGCCGGCACTATACCCCTACGGGGGAAAGGTATATGTTAGACGGCATAACTCATTACAAAATCACCACCCATAGACAGATTTGCATCTCAATGAGACCTCCGCGATATTCTGATGATCTTCCAACCTCTTTCAATCCTTCAGTCTCTTATAAACTCTGAAAGTGAACTTTTGGGCATCTGTGGACGCCGTCTTTAAAAATAATTCTTTTTCCAGACTTTGGCCTCACATAAATTCAAGAAATTATCACAGGGCACTAGCAGATCCAGAAAAATTTCATTGGGGGCCATCAATTTTCATATTGTATATATATATTATATATATATATATATATATATATATATATATATATATATATATATATATATATATATATATATATATATATATATTATATATATATATATGTATATATATATACTGTATATATACAGTATATAGAGTTTCTTTAATCGATATTTTATTTTTTTCCCATTTTTATATTTCTTATTTATGTTATCATTATCTAAATCTTCAATATTATATTATCATTTTTCATGGCGGTGGGCACGTGCCCAGGTGCCCCCCACCCCACTGGATCCCCTAGTGTCACAGGGGCATGGCTAAAATAACTTTCCTTTTCAGGGGGTTAATCGCTTCCAGTGAGTAAGGCTTATGAGCAACGTGTACAGTGTTTTATATTATTGTTTTTAAGAGATCACTTGAAGTGCATTAGTCTGATATATTTAGACACTACTACTAGGCTTCAGTGAGATTCCAGATTCTTTAATTTACAAAGTTATAATTTATGCAAGTAGGCTACTACCTTTCGATGACATACAGTCTTCTTCATCAGGCAGCAGGAATACACATACACAGAGAAGTTGTGTGGCTAATTTGTAATATTAATATATATGTATGTATAATATATGTATATAATATATATATATATATAATATATATATATATATATATATATATATATATATATATATATATATATATATATATATATAATCCCTTTCCAACGAAAGATCAAAGTTAGATCCCTACGGTGTGTGTGTATGTTTGTGGGGGGGTTTTGGCTAAGAGTGTATAGGCCCATTTACTGAAAACCCAGTGCTTGTTTACCTAACCAATGACTTAGGTACCCAACGGTTAAATAACTGCGGTGAGCCTCGACCAGTGTAGTTAATGGCATGGGGCTAGTTCACTGGAAGGTGAACAAGAATAAATAAGGAAGTATGATAAAGCACAGTAAACCGTGAGAATGAAATTAACCATAGTTAACAGACACAGACACAAGGATGAAACAGTGGCGAGGAAACATGCAAACAAAAAACAAATGAAAATCTGACAGAAAAACTTTGAAACTCAGAATATGTCAATCGAGAATATACGAGAATAACTGAGATGAAAAAATCGTTTATAAAAAAAAAACACCGATAAACAACGGCATTTCCTAAAACCGTCAATAGCATTCCCTTGTTTCTGCAATAAAAAAACAAGATTCATCAGCTGCCTTTTCCCTCTAGCGCTGAAGTGCAAAGACAACGGGGAATAATTCCGAGCGAAAAAGAGGAAAAAGGGAAAGAGACTGGAGGAAAAAGAGCAGGAGATTGGATTAAATAAACGAAAATTGACAGGGAGCCGAAATGCCAAAGGGGGTGTAATAATCTAGCACAGATGCGAGAGGAGAGAAGAGCCGGGACAATCGGTGGAGAACGTCGACGCAATTTGGAAAAAAGGAGAAGCGGGAAAGGGAAGACGAATTCAAACAGACAGGGTGATGAAATAAAGAAGAGGGAAAAATTACGAAGGGCAAAAGCATACGGAAGTGACGGTGGGCCAAGAGGAATTTACTATTAAAGCAGACGGCGTGAGCATGAGAGAGAGAGAGAGAGAGAGAGAGAGAGAGAGAGAGAGAGAGAGAGAGAGAGAGAGAGAGAGAGACTAATTGATTGTCAGATAACACACGAGACATAAAGATCGGCCAGCTGACCATCAGCTGAGTCCCATGGCCAGAATCTTGAAATAAAGAGCACATACACGAACCTAAATACATTTCCTCTCAAAAGCAGAATCACTTATTAATATTGTCTAAAGCGCATGCAATACACTAAAAGTCCTTTTGGTGCTCTTCGACGGAATTTCCTGTAATATATTTGGCTGATCTATCTCAAACCTCCAGCGTTAATTAAAGTCTTGCAAAAGCATTTTATTTTCACAGCTCAGATCAAAGAATATTTATCAAAAACGGCTAAGTAAATATATATACTGTACATATATATATGTACATATACATATTATATACACATATATATAAATATATAAATATACACATATATATATATATATATATATATATATATATATATATATATATATATATATATATATATATATATATATATATATATATATATATATATATATATATATATATATATATATATATATATATATATATATATATATGTCACCTCCATCGCCGGAAAAACAAAGAGTCTGTGAAATCCTGCAACTAAACATCATATATAAAATTCTTTTGGGTGTAAGTTATCCCCTAAATAATGTGAATTCCAAATTTAGGTGCTTAAGTCTTAATATTTTCACAGTATAAAAGTCATGTGTGACTTTTGGACAAAAAAAAAAAAAAAAAAAAAAAAAAATAAAAAATATATATATATATATATATATATATATATATATATATATATATATATATATATATATATATATATATATATACTTGATCACTTGGAAGACTGTTCTGCGCATTTATACAAAGAATAACAGGACCTCATTTTAACAGGATGGTACATAAGTGAGATTTTATAAAATAAAAATTACAAGATTTCAAGGTCTATCTGTCCCCATCGTCCGGTAGCCGATTGGCAGATGATGTGGATAGATATTCCTTGAATGCTTTTATTCTTTATTATTATATATATATAAATGCACCTATCCATTAATACAGCAAAACGCATTGAGAATTCAAAGGCTAATTATAGTGAAGGATAGTTAGTATTTTGTAATATGCATTTCCTACCTAACGAAGGGCAATGACCCTGCTATTCCCTCTGGATTTGTAACCCAGGTCATCCACTAAATATTCAAAGGGAAATTACCCAAGTTCTGTATATGGATCAATTAATGATGATAGGATAGGAAAAAGTTTGAACGTGTCCTCCAAACCACTCCAGGGAGAATGTACGTGATAGCAACATCTGAAGGCATCAGAAGAGTTGGAAGATCCAGATCTACTCGTAGTAGGGTGTACTTCTGGGACATCAGCGTCCAGGTAGTACCAGTGGAATTAGTCAGCATATATATATATATATATATATATATATATATATATATATATATATATATATATATATATATATATATATATATATATATATATATAAATTATGTGTGTGTGTATGTATGCATGAGTATATATGTAATATGTTGTTAACTAAGATATTGGTATGTGATATATATATATATATATATATATATATATATATATATATATATATATATATATATATATATATATATATATATATATATATATATATATATCTATATATATACATACATAAACATTCATTCATTCATATATATATATATATATATATATATATATATATATATATATATATATATATATATAAAACCACCATAATTCTCAACCCTACTCTTGATTACAAAAAAAAAAAAAAAAAAAAAATTAAAAAACCCAAATGCCGAACAATCTATCAGAATTAATTTCGGAACCCCTCCTTAACATAATAAAAAAAATCCATTAGGGAGGCGGATTTTTCACCTATTTTTTTATATCCTTCCATACAAGAACACCGGGCTTCTCATTAGTTCGTCTTGTCCGTAATCTCATCAAATCTTAATAACTTCGGATCAAAAGCCTAGAATGATGAGCAGAGGTCCCGCTAATTCCAATAACCTCTTAACATAACAGTTCCTATTTAATGAATCTTCCGGGAGATAAAAGTGTAGTTAATAACATTATGACAAGCGCCTCTATCTTTTTTTTTTTTATTAACTCTTCTGAATTATAGTCCGTATTTTTTTCTCTACAGCTTTTGTTATTTTCTGTTTCGAATTATAGTCCCTGTTTGTCTCTACAGTTTTTGTTATTTTCTCTTTTGAATTATAGTCCCTATTTTTCTCTACAGATTTTGTTTATTTCGTATTTTGAATTATACTTCCTATTTCCTCTACAGTTTTTGTTATTTTCTATTTTGAATTATAGTCCATATTTTCCTCTACAGTTTCTGTTATTTTCTCTTTTGAATTATACTCCCTATTTTTTCTCTACAGATTTTGTTATTTTCTGTTTTGAATTATACTCCCCATTTTCCTCTACAGTTTTTGTTATTTTCTCTTTTGAACTATAGTCCCTATTTTTCTCTACAATTTGTGTTATTTTCTCTTTTGAATTACAGTCCCTATTTTTCTGTACAGTTTTTGTTATTTTCTCTTTCGAATTACGGTCCCTATTTTTCTGTACACTTTTTGTTATTTTCTCTTTTGAATTATAGTCCTTATTTTTCTGTACACTTTTTGTTATTTTCTCTTTTGAATTATAGTCCCTATTTTTTAAAAGTTTTTTTTTATTTTCTATTTTGAATTATAGTCCCTATTTTTCTCTATACTTTTTGTTATTTTCTATTTTGAACTATAGTCCCTATTTTTCTCTACAGATTTCGTTATTTTCTATTTTGAATTATAGCCCCTATTTTTTTTTATAGTTTTGTTATTTCCTATTCTGAATTATAGTTCCTATTTTTCTATAATTTTTGTTATTTTCACTTTTGAATTATAGTCCCTATTTTTCTCTACAATTTTTATTTTCTATTTCGAATTATAGTCCTTATTTTTCCGTACAATAATATGATATAATTCGTAAGAGAGTAAGAAAACATTCGTTCTATTGTTTGGACAAGTGCTAAAAAGTCAGTATACTAATAATACAACTCGTTTAGTAAAAGAAAATTATGATAAGTTTATGAATATCAGCCAAAGGTTAAAAAAAAAACTTGATCTCTTTATTTCCAAAGAGATGCAACACACGTCCAAACACAGATCCTGAGGCAAGCAGAAAGATTTCCATTAGAATCTGTCATGTAAAAGCTTACTCACTCTTTTCAACGGCCGTATGTTCATTTGAACTGGTTGTAACCACAACAAATGCATTGTAAATTTCTGCTATTCTTTTCTTGAAATGTCTTGAGACGAAACTAGCCGAGAAATTCCCTTCGGTTTCATTTCATTTAAGGAGGCCTAAATGACAAGAGAATGGAATGGAATATAGAGTTTAGGCCAAAGGCCAAAAGCACTGGGACCTATGAGGTCATTCAGCGCTGGAAAGGAAATTTAGAGTAAGTAGGTTTGAAAGGTGTAACAGGAGGTGAATCTCGCAGTTGCACTACGAAATCATTTTTAGAAGGTGGATAGCAAGATGGAAGAAAGATTTGAATGGAGGTACAGCAAAAGGAACGAAAGGGGTCGCAGCTAGGGGTCGAAGGCACGCTGCAAAGAACCTTTAGCAATGCCTGCAGTGCACCGCATGAGGTGCGCTGACGGCACTAACGCCCCCCCCCCCAAAGTTGAATGGAAGAGTAAGCCTTCCACGAAACGTTCAAGCTGTCATTCCCGTGGAGTGTAGGTATGCTACCTATTAATATAAGAAGAACAGCTGTTATTCACACAAATCATATTTTAGAGGAACCAACGAGCCATACGTCTCGGCCATTTATTAATGAGAATTCGATGGGCATATTCTTCTCTTGTCATTTACCCGTAGGGGGGTTAGTGCCGTCAGTGCACCTCATGCGGTGCACTGTAGGCATTACTAAAGGTTCTTTGCGGCGTCCCTTCGGCCCCTACCTGCAACCCCTTTCATCACTTCTACCGTACCTGCATTCATATCTTTCTTCCATCTTGCTATCCACCTTCTCCTAAAAATTATTTCGTAGTGCAACTGCGAGGTTTCCCTCCTGTTACACCTTTCAAACCTACTCACTCTAAATTTCCTTTCCAGCGCTGAATGACCGCATAGGTCCCAGTGCTTTTGGCCTTTGGCCTAAACTCTATATTCCATTCCATTCTCTTGTCATTTAGGCCTCCTTAAATGAATTGAAACCAAAAAGGAATATCTCGGCTAGTTTCGTTCTTATGACATGTCAAGAGAAATAACAGCAGAAATTTATATAATATATATATATATATATATATATATATATATATATATATATATATATATATATATATATATATATATATATATATATATATATATATATATATATTTGAGGACGAAACTGTTGGGCATATTCTAACTAAAACATCCTTTATTTTCCTATTGTAACATCAACTTATATTTATATATATTATATATATATATATATATATATATATATATATATATATATATATATATATATATATATATATATATATATATATATATATATTCTTGCAAATCATACAAATCTCCTGACTATAATTTTCTTTCCCTAAAACCCATCCAAAGAAAATTGTTCTCTCCCCTTCGCCACATATCACAAAATAAATTTGATTCCACATTACAAGAATGTTGGCAGTAATATTCATTTCAGTTTTCAATATACAATAACTTGTCTTTATGAGAATACCTTGCATCATCTTCACGATGAAATACACCTTTAATATTTCTCTGAATGCTTATCAGATTTCTCATTCCAGAAGCACAGAGAAATGCCTTCCGCTTTTCCAATAAAAGCTATGCTCTGATTATCTTCGCTCCAAAGTTTCAGAATTTTTTTTTTTTTTTTTTACTAATCCTAGAATTCGTGATATGATTTAAGAAACTTTGGAACCGGTAGCGGAATATAAATTTAGGCCAAAGGCCAAGCACTGGGACCAATGAGGTCAATCAGCTATGAAGGGGGCATTGACAGGAATAAAAAGGTTTGAAAGGTGTACGAGGAGGAAAACCTCGCAGCTGCACTACGTAACAATTGTTAGGAGAGGGTGGAAAGTAAGATGGAAGGGAATATGAGCGGTGATACAGTAAAAGGAATGAAAGGGGTTCCACCTAGGGACCGAAGGGATGCTGCAAAGAACCTTAACTAATGCCTACAGTGCACCGCGTGAGGTAAACTGATGGCACTACACCACTACTTGTTGGAGTGGTTGGACAGCAAGACATAAGAAAGGAATTAGGAATGGAGATGAAGTAAAAGGTTAAAAGCTGGGTGCATATACGGGCCTCAGGGACGCTGCAAACAACCCGTAGTAATGTCTACAGCGCACCACGTCAGGTGAACTGACGACACTACTCCCAGGCTTTGATTACTCTCCCCCAAAATTTATATATTCTTTATCTTTATACAGATAAGACGAACCTAAAAGCCGCACCTTTATTATTGTATATCCACTGGATGCAAATTACAACGATTCATATCAGTTGGCCAAAGGTGCATAGAAACTGCATCCCTTTTCATACTTGTTGAGTTCTGGCCTGGTTGTGTCTCTCAAAAACTGTCAAAAAAATTATCTTTCTTCCTGAAAATTGTAAGAAAAAATATTAGCTTTCTTCCTCAAAATTGTAAAAAAATAATTATCTTTCTTCCTCAAAATTGTAAGAAAAATTATTAGCTTTCTTCTTTAAAATTAAAAAAAATTATTATCTTTCTTCCTCAAAATTGTAAAAAAAAATTATTAGCTTTCTTCCTCAAAACTAAACAAAATTATCTTTCTTCCTCAAAACTGAAAAAAATTATTAGCTTTCTTCCTCAAAACTGTAAAAAAATTATCTTTCTTCCTCAAAACTGTAAAAAAATTTATTTCTTCCTCAAAACTGTAAAAAAAATTATCTTTCTTAAAAACTGTAAAAAAATTATTAGCTTTCTTCCTAAAACTGTAAAAAAAATTATCTTTCTTCCTCAAAACTGTAAAAAACTATTATCTTTCCTCCTCAAAACTGTAAAAAAATTATTAGCTTTCTTCCTCAAAACTGTATAAAAATTATTAGCTTTCTTCCTCAAAACTGTAAAAAAAATTATCTTTCTTCCCCATACCTGTAAAAAAATATTAGCTTTTTTCCTCAAAACTGTAAAAAATTATTAGTTTTCTTCCTCAAAACTGTAAATAAAATTATCTTTCTTCCTCAAAACTGTTAAAAAAATTATCTTTCTTCCTCAAAACTGTAAAAAAATTATTAGCTTTCTACCTCACAACTGTAAAAAATTATTAGCTTTCTTCCTCAAAGCTGTCAAAGAAATTATTGGCTTTCCTCTTTACGTAAGCTATCTTTTGATAACCTTTACCAATATCTTAAACAAGTAGAATTCTTTCTCAAACGATAATGAACTAAACTGAATTATTAAAAATATATATTAAATCACTTCCTTAATATTTGATTTTTTAGACTTTTCATTTACCATCCAGATTTCCATGAATTCAACGCAGTTCAGATAATAAGAAATAAACATGTGCTGTTTTTAATGTTGAATAAAATATCTACATATTAATGTTCAGTAACTTCCATATTATTTGATTTTTTTTTTTACATTTCACTTATCATCAAAATTTCCATGAATTCAACGTAGGTCAAACAATAAGAAATACACATGTGCTGTTTTCAATGTTGAATAAAATATCTACATCTTAATGTTTAATAACTTCCTTATTATTGATTTTTTTTTTACATTTCATTTATCATCAAGATTTCTATGAATTCAACGTAGGTCTGGTCAGATAATAAGAAATAAACACGCGCTGCATTTAACTTTACTGCTGTATTTAACTTTCCACGAAGTATCTACATCCCACAACCTCAGCACACTCTTGAGAAAACACGCGTCAGCGCACCGTCTATCTCCCTTCGAAAGGTAAAACTGAACCGGTCAAGAATAAAGCATAAAAGAATCGGGTAAGTAAATTTCCAACAAAAGCGCCGTCCTCCTTTCAACGGAGCATAAAAGGAATCTGCTTCTCCTCTCTCTGCCTGGAAACTGCTGCATAATGTTTGGCAGCACCCGAGTAAGAAAAGCTGATCAGGAAACCAGATGTGTTTTTAGAGAGAAGAAGAAGAAGAAGAAGAAGAAGAAGAAGAAGAAGAAGAAGAAGAAGAAGAAGAAGCAGAAGAAGCATCAGCCTCGCGTTCAAGAAGTAAAAGAGAGCACGCTGGCAAAGCAGCTTTGAGGTGGATTTTTTTTTATTTTTAGCCTGCATAAAATCTCTCTCGTGTTCAGAGAGAGCGTGATAAACAGAGAGGAACCCGAGCTGCGTTACTTGCGATAAAGGAAACGAATATATTTGCAATGCGTAAACCGAACACAACGCCCACTCGCGCTCTGGGCTGGTTTTAAATCATAAATCTTTACTTTCGGGCTACAAAACAATAAAACTGTAACACTATACCGACAACTACATACAAAACCGATTACCATGTATATGTAATCACACACCACCAGTTATTTTTCACAATAAACTTTATAAATACAAGTAAACCTTTTCTTCCTTCATTTTGATTACCGTATTTCGACTGTAAGATTAATTTACTTCATTATTTATTTTTTTGCTACCCATCATGTAACGTGTCTATTGGCCATCAAATTGTTCAACAAGCTTGCATAAAAATAATCTGTGTGAGAGAGAGAGAGAGAGAGAGAGAGAGAGAGAGAGAGAGAGAGAGAGAGAGAGAGAGAGACGCAGCTCCTGTATGAAGGGCGTATCAAAATGTCGTTACAAAACCTATATATATTAATGTCTTTCAATGTTTATCCACTTGACCAACATTGAAGCATCTACTGTTATCGAACTTTCTGGTCATAACTGTTTATACTGTTTTCCAAATTTGCACAATGAAGTCTTGTGTCTTTGTTATTGTTCTCTCTTTTATAATGTCCTTGGGTATCGTTTATATCGTTCAGAGGCTTTTAACACTGTTCTCAAGCATTATTTACTTTTACATCGCCTTCATAAATAATCTACATCGTTCTCTTGCTTTTTGCTTACTTACGTCTTTCTTGGGGCTAGTTTACATCGTTCTTGGATTTATTTATATCTAGTTTTCGGGTTCTTTTTGCATACACAATTCTTGGACACTGATCACTCCGTTCTTTGGCCTTACATACATCGTCCTCAAACTTTTTAAATTCAAATCATACTCCGCTCTTGGGTTTACATACATCGTCCTCAAACTTTTTTTTATTCAAATCATACTCCGTTCTTTGGCTTTACATACATCGTCCTCACACTTTTTTTTTATTCAAATCGTACTCCGTTCTTGGCTTTACATACATCGTCCTCAAACTTTTTAAAATTCAAATCATACTCCGTTCTTTGGCTTTACATACATCGTCCTCAAACTTCTTTTTATTCAAATCGTACTCCGTTCTTTGGCTTTACATACATCGCCCTCAAACTATTTTATTCAAATCGTACTAAGAGTTTCTTCACATCGTCCTCAGGACATTCAGTTACATCGTCCTACGGTTTGACATTATACACATCGCCCTCTGTCATCGTTCTCGAACTCTGTTTACATCGTCTTATTGTCTTTACATTTCATCTCGCGTTCTGTTCGTGCGTAAAAGGACCGTTACAGCATCCCTTCCGGGTATAGGAAAGCATACATAATGGAGCAGATGTCACTAATTAAGAGGTACTGAGAATTGGAGTGTTCGAATGAGCACCTGAACCTGCGTCATTCACTTCTCGGGAACTGGCGGAAGTTGCAAGGTCTGGAAGGTAACTGATAATTGTAAATACACCTCACTTGGGCTTGCTGTATTCATCAGCTGCATTACTCGCTTCCTTTTACTTTCATTCCTTCCCTCTGGCCTTTTCCACTAAGCTGTCCAACTGCTTTAACTTTCGCCAACTCTCATTTTCAACTTTCACGTAAAGGCAAATGAGTCTAAAAACATGACAGTGCTCTCATTAAGCCAAACTATAATAATAATAATAATAATAATAATAATAATAATAATAATAATAATAATAATAATAATAAAACTCCACTGCTTCCGGGCCTCATTATAACCCTTTGCCTAGGTATTCCGCAGGAAAAGGCGTTAGATATGCGTTCAACCCTCCTCTCTTATCCGGGCTTGTAGTCGGTATGTTCATGAAATGAAATGAATACAGAATTTAGGCCAAAGGCCAAGCACTGGGACCTATGAGGTCATTCAGTTCAGCGCTGAAACGGAAATTGTGAGTAGAAAGGTTTGAAAGGCGTAACAGGAGGAAAACCTCGCAGTCGTACTATGAATCAATAGTTAGGATGTACAGTTTCATGGAATTGTCTAAATAATACCAGTAATAAGAGCAAAATTGATAACTATAACTTATGTCTTACATTGCACATAAGCTTGGAAAATAAATTACGGAACGTAAATGCAAATAATATAAAAGTAAATATCTGAATTTACTTTTTTAATTTGCGTAAAATCGTCTATTACTTCTTCGATAACTTACCATTATTTATTTGTTATCTTCTCTTCACTATTTTTCTTTATTCATACAAGAATGCTTGCATATTCTGAATAATAATAATAATAATAATAATAATAATAATAATAATAATAATAATAATAATAATAATAATAATAATAATACCGAAATAAAAACAAACCGTTAAAATATTAAATAATACCTCATGTGTTATGTGCTATTTTCAAACTGCTGTCTCTCTTGACTTTCAAGTCTAAATATAACTCAACGCCCCCGGTACAGGACATTACACACAGACCCTTACATGTCACTGTTTTTTTAACATACCACTCAGGTGAGGACGTGGATTTTAAATAAGCAGTCTGAGCGGCAGACTCTCTTATCCTGCCACCATCTATATGGGTCTGCTTTATACCCTTCCAGGACTAGGTAAAAGTAGTATGTAATATGTATGTATGTATGTGAATATATGTATGTTTTATATATATATATATATATATATATATATATATATATATATATATATATATATATATATATATATATATATATATATATATATATATATTCGGTAACATTCACACGTTAGCTATTTCAGGCACTAAGTAGAATATAAAGCATACACACACAGTTATATACGTACATACATACATATATATATATATACACAAATATATGCAGTATATCTGCAACATTCACAGGCATTCTCCGCCTACCTAAGAAAAGACCCAATCTGGTTAGCTATTTTTCCGCCAGTAACATTAAATACAGGATATAACCACCTCGCCGAGGGCAGTGTGATACGCTGAATTCCTAACCACAAAATGCTACTATATCGAACCACCTAAAAAACTCCGGTGTAAAGTGAAAGACTCTATTACAGCAAGTCAGTTACCATCGTAAACAAGGACTCCGACTTTCCATTCTCGCCATGTCTGGTAAACTACCTGTCTGAATTCGGTTTATCATAACTACAGCCATGAGTTTCTTTACCGAAACACGAAATATAAAGGGCTCTCTCTCTCTCTCTCTCTCTCTCCAGTTTACCCCAACTTGAACTTCCATGTTGGTTACGAATATTCAAACTTTATATACAGGTTTCCCACTGAATATATATATATATATATATATATATATATATATATATATATATATATATATATATATATATACCTATTTTTTCACAGGAAAGTTTGTAAAGTTTAATGGTGGCAGAATTCAACACTGACCACTAGAGAAGAGGCTGTGATTGTTTTGAACTCTAATAAATATTTCTAAACAATGTAAACACTTATACATACACATACAAACACACAAAAATACATATGTATATATAATATATTCATATATATATAATATATATATATATATATATATATATATATATATATATATATATATATATATATATATATATATATATATATATATATATACTATTATGTATATATATAGTTTGTATATGTATGTATGTATGAGTTAAGGGATCTTGATCAAATGAAAAGCAGCACTTGTACAAGTATCACCTTTATTTAACAACCCATTTCAGTGAAAACACCATCTCCATCCTCGTGTCTGCAAAAATATTAAAAGAATCATGTTTTGAACTCTAAGGTATTATGCCAATAAATTATAGTTCCGCGTCGATGAGAGGAACAAAAATAATGTCTTTTTCTTACTTTTACATAAGAGATATTTTTCCTCGCAGGCAGAACTGCAATATTAAGTTATTATTTACGATGTTTAAAGGATATTTAACTTTTGTGTTTTTTATGCAATTTTTTATAAGGGGCAGTGTTTTTTCCAAAACCGGTTGAAGTTATGAAATAAAGATGTTTTCATTAGATACACATATTTACACACACACACGCATATATTTTGTATATATGTGTGTGTGTGTGTGTAATATATATATATACACACATATATATTTTATATATATGTGTGTGTATATATATATATATATATATATAAATATATATATATATATATATATATATATATATATATATATATATATATATATATATATATATATATATATATATATATATATATATATATATATATATATATATATATATATATATATATATATATATATATATATATATATATATTTATATATTAGGTACAAGAATTACAAGGACAAACAACAGAACATGTTTTGAACTCTATATTATGCCAATAAATTATAGTTCCGCGTCGATGAGAGGAACAAAAATGTCTTTTCTTACTTTTACATAACAGATATTTTCCCTCGCAGGCAGAACTGCAATATTAAGTTATTATTTACGATGTTTAAAGGATATTTAACTTTTGTGTTTTTTTATGCAATTTTTTTATATAAGTGTTTTTTCCAAAACCGGTTGAAGTTATAAATAAAGATATTATGAAATAAATAAATATATATATATATATATATATATATATATATATACATATATGTGCGTGTATATATATATAAATATATACACACACACACACATATATATATATATATACATTAGGTACAAGAGTACAAGGACAAACAATAGAACGGCACGTAGACTTCTCATTCAATGTGACCTAAATAACTTTCATTTTTTTTATGGCCTGTCAGTCTAAATAATTAATATTTCACTGTAATATTCTCATTTGCAACCAGATGATAAAACCTGGAGTCGAGGATTTACTGGAGCATGAAAATATGACAAATGTGAATCCTATTCCCAATTAAATAAGTAATGAAACCATTATCACTACTGAATATGCCTTCAATAGATACATTGATTCTTGCAAGTAAAGTAATTGACGATTATGATACCGTCCAATGAATAACTCAAACGTATTTTATTGGCCGTGAAATAGCTCAAGAAGATTTTATAGGCAAAATAGTAACTCAATATTAAATTAACTGATATAAATCAACTTGAGCATTTAATCGGATATGTGTTAGTTCAATGGCGTATCACCCGTCAATATTATCTCTCACAGAGGAACTCAACAGCACTTCATCGGAAACGAAGCAAATTAGTAACATTTTATCTTTAAAAACATGAAGCAACGCAAATGCATTTCCTCGAACACAAAGCAACTCAAGGTTATCTGACTGTCAATAAAAAACTCGAGAGTAATTTATTTGCCATAAAATAACTCAAGAGGATTATATCAGTCTCAGAGTAGCTCAAGGGTATTTTATCGGACACAAAGGATCTAATCGTTCGTAAAAAACGGCTATGTCAAGGGACAACAAGTACTTTCTCGATAAAAACTAACTCATTTCTCTATTTTCTTGGACACACAGTAACTCAGAAGCACTTGATCTTACACAAAATTCAAAAGAATTTTACTGGAAACACAGTAAATGCAACGCATTTCACTTCAAGCATAAGGAATTCAAAAGTACTTCGTTGAACATACAGTACCACGAAGCATCATTTTACAGACACACAATCTCTAGATTATCTAATTGAACGCAGAGAAATTTGAGAACATTTCTTGTTCCTACAGCTCTCTGAATCTATGGCTGGCGAGGCGCAATGAATTTTCATTACCTTGGCTTGCTAAAATACAACTTGATGTATTTTTATTCCCTTGATGTTACTTATTATTTCTTCTTATTACATGTCACTTGATGTAAGTAAATGGTATTCTTTTTTATTATTATTATTATTATTATTATAGTTATATTACTGCCTTTCTTATCCTACTCACTGTTTCTGTATACTAGCAATGGTGTCATACAACTTACTGTATTTTTATAACGGTAATGGAAGTAGTAAAAAACAGCACTTTCGTTTTCAGTGGGGAGAGAATGCTAAATACTGTATTTTTCTATCCTGACAATAACAGTAAACAATATTTCTCCTGATAAAGAAAGAATACTGTATTCTTTAACTTGACACTACATATATACATCATACTACGCTTTGGAAATAGTAATATACTTAGTATTACCTCTCTCACCCTACCAACGATAAGCTAAACAGCTCTGTATTTTTTTTATGAAGGAAACATATCAAAATGAATTTCTTCGAACAAAATATAATATAAAAAAAACCCTCTAACAAATTGCCGATAGGGAAATTGTCAGCGATACCTTCTCTCACCACTCGCGTAATGCCTATGCTGGACAGGAATAGGCGAAATAACAATCTTACTCGCTGCATCACTGATTACCTTCCGAGAATCAAAGGTATTTGCTGCGCATCTGTTTTTTTTTATTTTTTTATTCTGGAGTGGAAGTAGGGGGACAAAAAGAGAACTGTACATAGTCTCTCTGTATCTGTATATACATACACAAACATACACACACATAACCTATATATACGTATACATATACATATATATATACATGTATATATGTATACATACTTTCAAATATTAAGCCACACATATCCAACTAATATCGAATCCTTTTTTACCATAAAGAAACAATCATATATGGTAAGTACTTACTATATATGATTCTCGTTGGGTGCACCGTATGATATGGCCAAGGTAACGAGGGTTGGTTATTGATTAATTACTCATGGCATAATATTTTGAAAACATACATACATACATACACACACTGAAAGAAAACAGTTATACTATCATTGCAAATCTATGTTGATCGAGCAAATGCTGAGTTCGAATGCAAGAACTCTCTAATTCCTAGCATGTACAGCAACTTAATCCATCGTCCACACACACAGTAAACTGAAATTATTGTGACTATATTATAAAGAACACTCATCCTTGAGGACCAACCAAGAGGGGGGAAAAAGCGAAAAGACAATGCCAATCAACATACAACACAGTCACTGTGCCTCCGGCGTTGGGGAGCAGAGACGCGTATTGTTCCCGAAATCGATACGAGTACCTGACAACAACAAACTTCTTCCCTGGGTGAATCGCGAACTCATTTGAAGTATCTGTTCGGGCGTCAGTCAGCGGACCGCTCTAACCAGGTGTATGGTCAAAATGGGCACATCTCGTTAGGGACGCGATTAAAGGAGAGATGCTCGAGTGAGAGCTGGTAAATATTAAGAGAAAGGGGGTGTAATTTTCGTTTGTTTTGACGGCTCACGTGGACTTACTGGTATGTAATTTATGTAAAATTATGCTAATAACGAGAATTCATCATTTTGAATTATTTTTTCAGGAAAGCGACGTAAATTCTGAATATAAATCTAATACAAAAACAACAGCAAAACTGCCTTCTTGAATTAAAAAAGAAAAAACTGCATTACCTTCCAGGAAAAACATTACACGACCTTCAGAAATCTGCAACAAAACTCATGATAACGAAAGTTCGTTTATATGAATGATTTTTACTGAATAGTGATGTAATTTCTGAATACGAGTCTACAACAACAACAAAAGCAAAATTGCTTCCTTGAATTACAAAAGAACAAAAATTAAATGATCTTCAGAAATCTGAAACAAAACTCATAATAATACAATCATTACCGTAAAAAAATTTTCTCAGGATAGTGACGAAAGTTCTGAAAACAAATCTATAAAAATCAAAAAGTAAATTGCCTCCTTGAATAATAGAAAGAAAAGTTGAAGACCTTCACAAATCTGCAACAAAATTCATAGTAACAAAAAATCATTACTGTGAACTATTTTTTTTGAGAAAGTAACGTAACTGCTCAATACAAATCTATAAAAGAAAAAAAACAACCCAAAATTGCCACCTAGAATTAAAAAGAAAAAAAGTAAAATGAACTCTAGTAATTTTCAACAAAACCAATGAAGAAATTTGAAATTTTTAAGGGTCCTAGCGAGGAAATCTCCCTGAATCGTAGATTGTGTAAGATTAATGTTCCTATCACCTGGACGTATGTACATAATTATGACATGTTCAATTACCTCATTTTTTTTCACCTACGTATTAATGGTTCTTTATCCACGTTCTGTTCTTCTGTTCCCCCTTACATCATTATTCAAGATGGAATGTGCATACTGAACAAGCCTGTAAGTTTGCTGACTCCC
>NC_089796.1:6450000-6495000 GCF_040412425.1 Macrobrachium rosenbergii | reverse complement strand
AGGTTCTTAGAATCCGTCCTCTCAAATTAAATACAAAAAGCATTAGAATGTGTCGTAATTTTAACTACACCTAAAAATCTGACTTCCAGTTTCCTGCTGGTGGATTAAAATATTTAGGAAGGGCAACTTGCCGCTTTTTCTTATTCAGTTTATTTATTTAATATTTGAAACTTGTGTATTTAATTTATTATACACACTCACCGAGATGTTCCCCAGCTCGATGGGGGAAGAGGGACTACTCAAAATACGAACGAATTTGACTCTAAAAAGTTTTTGTGTCGACTGTAACCGAATTTGTCTTTATTCCTTGCTTTTTATTAACTATAACTTACTGTATGTGTCTTTAATTTCACAAATACATATGTATATATATATTATACAAATACACATACATACATATATATATATACATATACATATAATTTAATTATTCATTTATTGATAAACGTATTTATAGTAATGTACAAATATAGAGGCTACAATGTATAAATGCTACAATAATAGAGTCGTCACCCATAAGGGGATCAAGTCTAAAATAACAATCACACACTTCCAGTATTATACATGTATAGCATTTATACAAATGTACCACTAAAAAGAAATATATATATATATATATATATATATATATATATATATATATATATATATATATATATATATTATATTATCACCTATCTTTCAGGATAAACCTAGACGTGACTGATCATTCCTAAAATTTTCATTCTGAATGGGAGACGGCCATTATGATTTCCAAAGGGCCAGACTCCCATTAATTCCACCCAACAGCCTTCGTTAGTTAGGACTCGAGAGAGATGACGATAGTTCAATGTGGATTTTTGAGAATAATATTTTGGAATGTAATAGACTCAACATATATATGTGTATATATATATACAGTATATATATAAATATATATGTATAACTGATTAACGGAAATATGGAACGTGATAAATGTATAAAAAAAAGGATTTGCCTTTAAATATTAATAAAAATATATTTGCCTATATATATATATATATATATATATATATATATATATATATATATATATATAGAGAGAGAGAGAGAGAGAGAGAGAGAGAGAGAGAGAGAGAGAGAGAGAGAGAGAGAGTCTAAAACTAAGAGAACGGAAACGAGAATACGAGATTTTACTATGCAAAGACTTCAGCTGACTAAGCAATAAAAAATTTTCTTTCACAGATCTAGGGTTTGTGTGTAACAACAATTATGTGTAGCAGTAGGTATTTATGATTTTTTTTTTTATCTGTTTGTTCGCACGTACGCGTGTGTAGGGCTTAGTTCGAAGGCGAGTTTTTGAGCCAATCCTTGTAGAGTTTATTGATTTTTTCTGGTAAAATATTCTGTAGGGATGATTAACCGCGTCTGCATATGTCATTATATGTCGAAGGAGACAGCGGTTTTTGCAAGGTGTCAATTTTTCCCATTTACTTATAAATGATCACGTGAGTGGATTTTTAGTTTTCTGAATAGAAAACTATTGTGTCGGCTTTGTCTGTCCGTCCGCACTTTTTCTGTCCGCCTCAGATCTTAAAAACCACTGAGGCTAGAAGCCTGCAAATTGGTATGTTGATCATCCACCCTCCAATCATCAAACATACCAAATTGTATCCCTCTAGACTCATTAGTTTTTTTTTATATTTTATTTAAGGTTAAAGTTATCCATGATCGTGCTTTTGGCAACAACACAGGATAGGCCACCACCGGGTCGCGGTCAAAGTTTCATAGGCCGAGGCTCATACAGCATTATACCGAAACCACCGAAAGAGATCTATTTTCGGTGGCTTTGATTATAAGCTGTAGCAGCTGTACAGAAAACTCGATGCATTTTTTACTTGTTTTTCTAAACCCGGATAAATATTTAGGGAGGGCTAGAGTCAGGAGGCAGCCGTTCGTAAAACATCTGCCAACATAAATTAGGAAATCAGTGGTGCATTGAGTATCGGAAACGCCTGAAAATTTCTCAATAAAAACAGCGACCCCGACTAGGGATTAAGCTGAGGTGAAGAATTGCATAAGTGGATTATTATTACTTTAGCGTATTAATCATAGGTGACATCAATAAATAAATGAAGACAAACGAGATACAATATTTCAGAAAGAATTTGGAAAGAAAATGAAACTTGCGTAGCAGTATCTTTAGATCTAGGCGGCCTTATACCAGCACAGGCTCTTGCTCTTATGAGCACCCCGGATAATATAAATTCTGTTCAGCTGAAAATGGAACGCCTTTCGTAATAGCTCTTTGTTCAGCTTCGCCTTGAAGAGGCGCCCTGAGAAGAAAGGAGGAGGAGGAGGAGGAGGAGGAGGAGGAGGAGGAGGAGGAGGAGGAGGGGAGGCGGAGGAGGAGGAGGCGGAGGCGGAGGAGGAGGAGGAGGAGGATAGAGGAAAGGTGGGGGAGCGCTCGAAGGGTCTTGAAAAACGTCTAGTCTCCGTAAACTAAGTTAATTAGCATACGGTAAAATGACATAACATAAAGCCTTCTATTCTTATAGCAAGATGCCAATAAACTTCAATGACTTTCAGAGACTTATCAAAAGACAAAGTAATTGGATTGTAGCAGAGTTACTAAAATAAAGGTTATGAGCTAATTAACATGACATAGCAGTGTTGTTTTACTGATCCTTCGCGTAACATATACTTTAAAAACAACTTTTACAAGATAATAACCGATTCGAACAAAGCTATCAACAACTTTCATTAGATAATAAGCGATTGGAACAAAGTTATTATGGTATAATTCGTCAACAAAAGGGACGAACCTGTCAAGTTCCTAGTCTTCTATTAAGGTATCACATCCCACAGAAATATTTATGGCAATAATTTCAGTAAACTTGACAGTTATTTTAGACAGTACCTAATAAGGCAACGTCATTGAAGCAGATTATAACTGGCGTAATATCTTTAATGCCCACTGTGGCTCTCTTTTCTTAATTTGTGAATCATATAACTAACATTAAATTAACTGTAGTGGGTCGCAGTTAAAAGTAAACAAGGGCACAAGTTTCAATAAGATTAATCATGGCAAAACATCAGCATCCTCCAAAACAAAACAAATGGTATGTGTATATGTGTATATATATATATATATATATATATATATATATATATATATATATATATATATATATATATAGTAATATATCAATACTTCCCATATACAGAAACAGTATATGTATGCATGACGAAAAAATATATATCCTAAAACCTAGACCTCCCTTTCATATATGTGACCAAAGTTAAAATACTTCCCACAAACACCCTCAAAAAAAAAAAAAAAAAACTCCCTAAAACACCAAAACACACGGAAAAAAAGGGGGCAGGAAAGATCGACCAAACTTCATATTAATTATTTTTTTGAGGGCCAGACCCTCAGTGCCAAGGTCCCCTTTTGTCAAGATTCTCCTCAACATGCTCAACGAGACCTTCTCCTCCCTACACAAGGCTCAATTTCAGGGCACTACTTAGCTCGAGGGCGACCTCAAAAAGATTCCCCCTCTCTCTCTCTCTCTCTCTCTCTCTCTCTCTCTCAGGTTACGTAACTCTCTCTCTCGGTATGAACAGCAATGCGCCGTTATCTGCATAGCCTTTTGAAGCGGAGTAATAATAATAATAATAATAATCTGCATAATAATAATAATAATAATAATAATAATAATAATAATAATAATGTTATTATTATTATTTTATTATTAAGAATACTCATAGTAGCATGAGTCTTGAAATGAAGAAACAAATCCACAGTTATGAATGGGTACATGTATTTAGAAATAAATTTATTTCGGTTTCTCTTTTCAATCTCATAGATTGAAACGGGAAATTGAACAGATTCCCGAAGGCTCTCTGTATAAATTTGTTTTTAAATATATGTACCCATACATAACTATGGATTTGTTTCTCTACTATTATTATTATTATTATTATTATTATTATTATTATTATTATTATTATTATTATTATTATGTACGACACCAAATACAATCACAAACGGTTAACTTTCTTAACTTAAATAAAATTCGAATGTCCGAAACCTTATGCACTTAATCTGAATATAATTTTTAAAATCAAAACAGACTGCCATTCTTTTGTATTCTTTAGCTCTAAATACGCCAATTTTAAAATTCTATTCTATTCTAAAAATGTACAAAATGGAGACATTTATTATCTAAAATTAAGTATACATGATAACATTCTAATACATACCCGCATTCAGTATTTGCACCTATGTATTCTTGCTCGTAGGCATGAATACATTATCCCAACGCGCTAATTCAAAGCATCAAACATCATCGCCTCATTTCCGCACTTTCATTTCAATTCATGTAAATACATAATCACCTCTTTGTTGACTCGCATTTATTTATTTGTTATTCTCTGGTTTTAAAAGGGGAAGGGACGCATAAATTTACACTCCTTGTTCCCAGCATTTGTCACTGAAAGAACAAAAACCCTTCACTATTTTTTTTTTATACATTTGGGCAGTCTCTTCCGTGGAAGCTTGTTTTTCATGTTAACAACCTTTTAACTGAAGCTTCTGTACGAACGCTTGCACGATCTTAATAATCATAATTACAATAATTACAAGAAGTGGGACAACAATCAAGATCGAGAAAATTATCTTTAATTGGAGAGACAGTTCTTCATTTCATTTTAATTTAATCTTCGTTCCGTTTCCATTTTATTTAGTTATCAGTTGTTTTGTATTTACATATTCTTTGTTTGTATTTGAATTATTTTAATACTTACAGATTGTTTCTGGACTGGTTATTTGCTTTGTGTAATAGTAACTAGTTACTTGTAAATGCGTTTTGCAACTTATACTCTTCTCCTTCGCAGTTCGAAAAGGACTAGTTGTAAAAATATAAATGCTTTGGATACTTTATTCGCTTAACTTCATCTTGAGAAAATTCCATCAGGCGACTTCTATAATAATAATAATAATAATAATAATAATAATAATAATAATAATAATAATAATAATAATAATAATAATAATAGAATGAGTCACTAAAACGGTGAGGAAATCCACAATGGTGTCAGTGTAAATATTTATCAAAATTATTTATACAGAACGAGAGCTTTCGAGAACCTGCTCGATTCACCTTCTCAACCTGAGAAGGAGAATCGAGCAGGCTCTCGAAAGCTCTCGTTTTGTATAAATGATTTAATATATATTTACACTGGCACCATTGTGGATTTATTCGCCAATAATAATAATAATAATAATAATAATAATAATAATAATAATAATAATAATAATAATAATAATAATAATAATAAAAATTAATTTAACTCTTTCTGAATCTGCTGTTGAATATTCTGCCTAAATCGAATCATTTTAATTCCAATTTTTTAAAAGCATTTCATCCTCATCGTAGCTTAACTATCTGAAGCAACTGATGCGGATATTGGCACTATGAGGAGGATCTCAGCATCACAAGAAGGATCTCGATGTTATGGGGGCAGCTCTGGGCATCAAGACTGACTAATGGGCAGAGGGGCTTTGATATATCTTAATTATAGATTTTAATGATTCTCAGTAAGCTTCTAAACTCTCCTCGTATAATAAGCTACCAATCCTTATCATATATTTTTTTTCTGTCAACTTCTAAATACATCTTAGTGCTGTGATTTCACAATATTTTCGATACAGTTTCCGGTCCAATCCTTTGCAGATCCGAACATGAAGTGAAATGAACAAATATTTCCTTTTCCAGCCCGAAATTCGAATTCGGATCTGGGGAGTGAAAGCGTTGAGCATTTTATCCAATTTATTTTACTTGGAACGGTTTTATAAAAACCAGGTTCTAACCAGCTGCTGCACGTGTTTTAGGTCAAGGTTATCAAAAACAGATTCTTTAGATCTGTGTGAAACTTATACACTCTATTTATCAGACACTGTGTATATAAATGAATATGCCTGTAGTCTACAATCTGTTTATACGCTGGACCTGTCTCCTAATCGTCGGAGCTCTAAGTTAATAATAATAATAATAATAATAATAATAATAATAATAATAATAATAATAATAATAATAATAATAATAATAATAATAATAAATAAATAAATAAATTAATAAATAAATAACATGCGATTTCCTGGAACTTAACTCCCTCACAGTAACAATAATGATAATAACCAAAAGTCATTAAAATTGCTCAACAGTAATAATAATAATAATAATAATAATAATAATAATAATAATAATAATAATAATAATAATAATAATAATAATAATAATAATAACGACTGCCGTCACATTAAAATTTACCAAAACGACAATATTATGCTCTCTCTCTCTCTCTCTCTCTCTCTCTCTCTCTCACAACGGATGGCTTGATCCTTTAATCTATTCTCTTGTTTATTTAATGTGGGCTGCACCCTCTCACCTGCTTGTCATTCTATCCCCTACAAGTCCATCCACCCTATATTCTCTATCAGTGTTATCTTGCATTTTTATCTTATTTATTTTGAGCTATTTCTTTTCCTTTACGACCCACCTATCCCCTAAACATCTTCTTTTTCTTTATCGTTTCTCCCATATTTACTTATTGCTTTATATCCCATCCCCTAAATATTTTCTTTTTCTTTGACGTTTCTCCCATATTTACTTATCGCTTCTTATCAATTTAATTTCTTGTTTTCTATCCTCACTATACCGTTCCCACCGACCACAGCATCCAATTTCAAAATCCTTTTTCCTCCGCTCCCGTTTTACAGGTATTACTTTGGACGTTACCTGTATGGCTCTCATTTTTTCCCCTCCTCATTGTGAGATCTCACAGATACTGCATGAAGTAACTCGAGGGTCAACCGGGTTGATTAAACAAAAACACTCACTTTCTGAATTGGAATTCTCGTATTTATTCGGTATTTCTTTCGAAAAGTGGCTGCAATGCATTATTATTCTAATGCTATTCTCCTTGCATTTTAATAAATTTTGATCTTTTTATCAATTTATTTCTTTCTTTCTAATAAGTGAGATCTCTTCTTTTTGTATTTCCCTTTAACTTCTCTTACTTCCTAGTGAGCACTAAATTCTTTGGGAGCTTGAATTTCAAGTCAATGGCCCCTGTGGGCTTGATCCATATGAATAGGTGCATCCTCTGAACTACTATATATATATATATATATATATATATATATATATATATATATATATATATATATATATATATATGATTATTATCACTTTTGTACGTGATTCATTTATCACACATTACCACAGGTGAAAAATAAGAAACGGGGTGTAGGTCCTGACCGGTTTCGACTTTATTTCCAAGCCATTGACGAAGGACTGATACAGAGTGTGAGAAGTCACAAATATATATACTACAAGAACAGTACTAACGAACATACACAACCGTTAGAGGCTCCATATACCCACTCTGGCCGGTGTCGAGGTAGGAGTGGCCTTAAAAACTCATTTGGCTAAAAATCACAATAGACTCTCAGGGGACATTGCTGATAAACAGACCATACCCCACCTCCGATCCACACCTGACAGGTGTCATGGAGGCAGTTTGAAACTCATTAACCTTACTACCCTCGTACTGTGTTTACAAATATGATAATCCTATTTTCATATATCTCTACTGCCTACCTTAAAGTTTAAACAATTTACAAATTTCTTTTGATATTAAAGGATCAAGTTTATACATCCCTTGACTGATATTCATATTATGGTTGTAACTTTCTTTTATGAAGCTAGATTCAATGATGTTCCTTTCAGTGCATTATTAGAATATACAATCCTTTTGCCCCTTCCCAGTTGATAGCATGATTGTTCTCACTAACATGTACAAATATACCACTGTTCCCTTGTGCATATCTCACACATTTCTTATGTTGTTCAATTCTTTTTCCAGTGCTTTCCCAGTTTGGCCAATATAAAAGTTGTCACAAGACTTACACGGAATTTTATATACACACCCTTTAATATTGTCTGGGAGTTCTTGATAAGTACATTTTTTCATTGTTGTATTGTTCTTAAATGCGACATTAACACCAAAATTCTTAAGTAGATGAGGATATCTTTCATACTATTATTATAAGGCAGAACAAGCAAATTTTTTGTGTTGTAAGGTTCTTTCTGGTTTTGATACAAAAGTCTTTTTGCCTTTCATATGCACTGTTTAATACACTATCAGGATATTTCAATTTCTTGCCTGCATTCCTAATCTTATCTATTTCATCATCAATATATTCAGGGCTACATACCCGTAATGCTCTTAAAAACATAGATGAAAACACTGACTTTTTTAACCTTATTGCTTTGTCCAGAATAGAAATGCACATAGGAAGAAATGTTAGTGGGTTAGATGATCTGATGGCGTTTATCTGAATTGTTAGAGAACACGTGGTGTCCCATTTTTACAAAAGTACTTTAATTGAACTGATTAAATTATATTGTAAGATTGTAAATTTGAATTTAATGGTAAATTTTACTCACAAAATTTTGGTATGGCAATGGGAAACCCTCTATCCCCAGTGTTAAGTAACTATATATGGAATTTTGAAAAGAAGATATTAAACAACATAATCCACGTAATGTAACATGGTTTAGGTATCATTGACAGTACTAATTTGTGTGTAGGAACCAAGATGTAAAAACTTTTTGCTAGGATTAAATCAATTAGTACCATCAGTTAAATTCACGATGGAAATGGAAAATGATGGGTGCTTACCGTTTCTGGATGTCCTCATACGAAGAAATAGTAGTGGGTTTAAATATAGTGTGTATAGAAAACCCACTAATATTTCTTCCTATGTGCATTTCTATTCTGGACAAAGCAATAAGGTTAAGAAATCAGTGTTTTCATCTGTGTTTCTAAGAGCATTACATATATGTAGCCTTGAAAATGATGATGAAATAGATAAGATTAGGAATAAAGGCAAGAAATTGAAGGGTCCTGATTATGTATTAGACAGTGCATTAGAAGCTTCAAAAAAAGACTGTATCCAAACAGTAAAGAACCTTACAACACAAAAGAATTTGCTTGTACTACAGTATAATAATATTATGAAATATATCCCCTATCCTGTTGAGAATTTCTAGTTTTAATTTCACATTTAAGAACACGAAACATGCACTTATAAAGAACTCTCCCTACAATACTGAAGGGTGTGTTTATAAAATTCCGTACCAAGTCTTGTGACAACTTTTATATTAGCCGACAGAGCTTACTGGAAAAAGAATTGAACAACATAAGAAATGTGTAGAGATATGCACAAAGGAACAGTGGTATATTTGTACATGTTAGTGAGAACAATCATGCTATCAACTGGGAAGGGGCAAAAAGAGTTGTATATTCTAATAATGCACTGGAAAAGACATCATTGAATCTAGCTTCATAAGAAAGTTACAACCATAATATGAATGTATCGTCAGGGATGTATAAACTTGATCCTTTAATATCAAAAAGAAATTTGTAAATTGTTGCAAACTTTAAGGTAGGCAGTAGAGATATATGAAAATAAGGTTATATCATATTTGTAAACACAGTACGAGGGTAGTAAAGGTTAATGAGTTTCCAAACTCCGCCTCCATGACACCTGTCGGAGTGTGTGGATCGGAGAGTGGGGTATGGTCTGTTTATCAGCAATGTCCTGATCTGTGTGATTTTTAGCCAGAGAAATGAGTTTAAGGCCACTCCTACCTCGACACCGGCCAGAGTGGGTGTATGGGACCTCTAACGGTTGGTGTATGTTCTTAGTACTGTTCTTGTAGTATATATTTGTGACTTCTCACACTCTGTATCAGTCCTTCGTCAATGGCTTGAAATAAAGTCGAAAACCGGTCAGGACCTACACCCCGTTTCTTATTTTTCACCTGTGGTAATGTGTGATAAATGAATCACGTACAAAAGTGATAATAATCATCAATGGATACCACCACGCTCCTTCCGATCTTTCTGTGTTCTTTTCCCCATCTTGGAATATGCCGTCAGAGAATTTGCCGACGCCCTCACTCAAGCTCATACCAACAAGGAACACCTGCGGTTTTTACGTGAATGTCGGGATGAACAAGTGATACCAAGATCGTTCATAACCAATTCCTTGCTGAAATTAGAAGACCAACCCTTCGGTGAAATACAACGTGCCATATTGGAAAACATATCAACATCAAAACATTGGAAACCAAAAAGAATTTTGAAGATCTCACGAGGAAAAGACGACATTTTGAAGCCTCAATACCACCAGATTGGAGAGATGCCCTCCGTGAATATTGTCATGTGAAGATGAGGAATCAAGTGTATCGGAAACTGAAACGGAAACACGATAATAAAATGAAACTGTTGATTGAAAGAAGCCCTGGACCAACAACGCCAATCATGAATGTGTCGTCAACTTATCAAACAAACAGCTGGATAGAAATGTAACTAGTGCCTTAGGCTACGGTTTAAACTTTGCTTTATCTCCTGGCGGAAGGAACAGTGTAGAAATAACTAAAGGACTCGTGTAATTTGGAAAAATATAGTGATTTAACGAATGAAGAAGTGAACATGGTTAAGGGGGAGTGATTTATGGAAGTATGAAAAAATCAGACACCACAAACGTCCCCAAAAGATTTATGGTTGCTATTAATGAACTGAAAAAGATAAAATATACACATGACAAAAGCAGATAAATCAGGCATACTGTAATTTTAAATAAAAGTGAATATATAGAAAAATGCAAAATCTTTTAGGTGATGATAACACATATAAAGAATTAAATAAGAACCCGATAGACAATGTGAATAGTGGTTTCAATAAGAAAGTGAAAACCTGTTAAAGGTAACGAAAGCCTTATAAAGAAGTTGTGTGACCTCTCCATCGCTACCATACATGTATGGTACAATAAAACTCACAAAGCAAACTTTCCTGCCAGGCCAATTATCAGTTCAGTTGGTTCCGCATCATACAAGCTAAAGGAAGTACTTAGTAGATATTCTCAACCCATTAGTAGGTACCATCTCAAATGCAAATATCAAGAATAATGTGACCTGATAAATAAACTAAATAGTGTAGAGATTAATAGTGAATCCAGGCTTGTAAGTTTTGATGTTGTATCACTATTCACAAAGGTGCCAATAGATGATCTGATGGCGTTTTTATCTGAATTGTTAGAGAACACACAGCTGGATATCCCATTTTCTAAAAGTACTTTAATTGAACTGATTAAATTATGTAAAAGATTGTAAATTTGAATTTAATGGTAAATTTTACTCACAAAATTTTGGTATGGCAATGGGAAACCCTCTATCCCCAGTGTTAAGTAACTTATATATGGAATTTTTTGAAAAGAAGATATTAAACAACATAATCCCAATGTAATGTAACATGGTTTAGGTATGTTGACGACATAATTTGTGTATGGCCAGGGAACCAAGATGTAAAAACTTTTTTGCTAAGTTAAATCAATTAGTACCATCAATTAAATTCACGATGGAAATGGAAAATGATGGGTGCTTACTGTTTCTGGATGTCCTCATACGAAGAAATAGTAGTGGGTTTAAATATAGTGTGTATAGAAAACCCACTAACATTTCTTCCTATGTGCATTTCTATTCTGACAAAGCAATAAGGTTAAAAAGTCAGTGTTTTCATCTATGTTTTAAGAGCATTACGGGTATGTAGCCCTGAATATATTGATGATGAAATAGATAAGATTAGGAATGCAGGCAAGAAATTGAAATATCCTGATAGTGTATTAAACAGTGCATATGAAGCGGCAAAAAAGACTTTGTATCAAAACCAGAAAGAACCTTACAACACAAAAAATTTGCTTGTTCTGCCTTATAATAATAGTATGAAAGATATCCCTCATCTACTTAAGAATTTTGGTGTTAATGTCGCATTTAAGAACAATACAACAATGAAAAATGTACTTATCAAGAACTCCCCAGACAATATTAAAGGGTGTGTATATAAAATTCCGTGTAAGTCTTGTGACAACTTTTATATTGGCCAAACCGGGAAAGCACTGGAAAAAAAGAATTGAACAACATAAGAAATGTGTGAGATATGCACAAGGGAACAGTGGTATATTTGTACATGTTAGTGAGAACAATCATGCTATCAACTGGGAAGGGGGCAAAAGGATTGTATATTCTAATAATGCACTGAAAGGAACATCATTGAATCTAGCTTCATAAAAGAAAGTTACAACCATAATATGAATATCAGTCAAGGGATGTATAAACTTGATCCTTTAATATCAAAAAGAAATTTGTAAATTGTTTAAACTTTAAGGTAGGCAGTAGAGATATATGAAAATAGGATTATCATATTTGTAAACACAGTACGAGGGTAGTAAGGTTAATGAGTTTCCAAACTCCGCCTCCATGACACCTGTCAGGTGTGGATCGGAGGTGGGGTATGGTCTGTTTATCAGCAATGTCCCCTGAGAGTCTATTGTGATTTTTAGCCAAATGAGTTTTTAAGGCCACTCCTACCTCGACACCGGCCAGAGTGGGTATATGGAGCCTCTAACGGTTGTGTATGTTCGTTAGTACTGTTCTTGTAGTATATATATTTGTGACTTCTCACACTCTGTATCAGTCCTTCGTCAATGGCTTGGAAATAAAGTCGAAAACCGGTCAGGACCTACACCCTGTTTCTTATTTTTCACCTGTGGTAATGTGTGATATATATATATATATATATATATATATATATATATATATATATATATATATATATATATATATATATTATATATATATATATATATATACATATATATATTATATACACACATATATGTATATACATATACAGTATAGTGTATATGTGTATATATATACATATATATATGTATAATGTGACATCACTGAGGAGGTAAAGTCATTGACATGCAATTTCCTCTCGGGGCTGAGCGTATTTTGTGCAGCCTCTTTCGTCTTGAATCTATCCTATTTTTGCGTATTACTTTCGTCTCTCTATTCCTAATTTAACACACCTTTGAATAGGTCGAAATCGGTTTTATTTACGCCATACCTGAATAGATCGAAGTTGATTTTATTTATCACATCTTTGAATGGGTGGCAAACGGTTTAATTTATCACATCTTTGATTCGGTGGAGTTTGGTTTTATTTAACACATCTCTGATTCAGTGGACTTTATTTATCACATCTTTGATTCAGTGGAAATTTGTCTAGCCAGTCAGTAGTCTCCTACAATTGTTCCATTTCACATTTGCGCTTCTGAATAAAAATAAAAGTTGACAGCAATAAACGTCAAAAAGAGATCATCCCCTGTCACGTCACCTATCTTTATTCTGATCCTCCTCTGCATATTCTCTTCCCAAACCCCTTTCTCCTCCTTCATCATCATCATTACCATCGTTCCCTTTTAAGCTCTTCCCAGCCATCCGCCTGCCTCTGAACAAATAATGACATGACGAGAAATAGGGCCTTATTAAAGAGACCTGAATAACTCGGTTCCTTGTAATTTACCTGGATCAATGCCTCCCCTTTTAAGATGCCTTCCAGGATCATTACTGTTATTTTCTCTTGCGCCCTTTTCTCTCTCTCTCTCTCTCTCTTAATTTAAGATGAATCAACGTGGTATGCATTCATGTATATGTATATATCTATACTTATGTATGTATGTATGTATGTATGTATGTATGTATGTATGTGTATATATACGAGTATAAATATATTTATATATACAAACACACACACATTATATATATATATATATATATATATATATATATATATATATATATATATATATATATATATATAACTGGCAATTAAGTGAGAAAACGTAGCTTCCGTAACTTGCATTTGCTTGCAACTCTGAACACACGAGTTCAAATCCTGCCTGAGACATGAAGTTCAATTCTTCTAGTTAATTGCCAATTATAGTTTTAATATACACACATACATATGTATGTATATATGTATATATACTGTATATATATATATATATATATATATATATATATATATATATATATATATATATATATATATATAGGGCAATCACAGACAAGCTCTTCTTATATATGATAGACCAACAATGAATTTTATATGCTGAAAACATCCAGAAGCTCTGCAGCACTACGGCCATTCCCCATCCACAATACCACTCCCCCCAAACCCCGGTTACTCTATTACACACACAGACATACAAACACACCGTGATTATCTGCTCAACTTATCCTCATTTTCTCCACGTGACCAAACCACCTCAAAACACTCAAGATACATTTTTCACCTAGACAGCCTTTAAACCCTTCCTACTCCGCTTTGCTACGTACCAGCTTTCATAACTATCATTTTAGCGATATGATGTCCATAAATGTAATGCCACAGACGTCCCTATCATGAAAATGATGATGTGTCCTCAGTCCATCATGATAAGCACCTCCAATCCATCGCATCAAGCACCTTCAAAAGGGGAACGTTTTTATTAAACTTTCGAAATTTCTCGACACTTCCAGCATAAAGCAAAAAAAAAAAAAAATCTTTAATCTGTCAAGAAATTTCTCCTCCCCAGGAATAAAGTTTAGGGGCAAGATAATGCTGTTTTAACTCAGGCTATTTAAGTTTCCCTGGACGTCGTCGCAAAAATGGGGAGGAAAGTATGACAGAGGATGTTATTTGCAGGTTTCGTTTAGAAATAATAATGGGGCTTTCTGGAACTATTAATCTTTTTATTTTTTGCAAGAAAGATGTGTACACATTTATAATAATAATAATAATAATAATAATAATAATAATAATAATAATAATAATAATAATAATAATAATAATTATTATTATTATTATTATTATTACTATTATTATTATTATTCGTGACAGAGGGTCGTTTCTAGACGTTATTTCCAGATTTTAAACACTTTTGTTTACAAATTAGGGGCCATTTAAAATCATTATTTTTTTTATATTTATTGTAAGAAAATGTGAACGCATGAATGGTATTATTGCTATTATCAATAATAATAATCCGCAGTCATATAAATACGCTTTATTACTTATAAAAGATTGAATAAGTAATACATCTTATTTATATAATTGTCGATTTTTATTATACAACATTTTTTCACGGCATTGTGTATTTCTTAGTAATAATAATAATAATAATAATAATAATAATAATAATAATAATAATAATAATAATAATAACTAACAATACATCACTTTACTTATTTATGCGTTTGTGATTAAAAATAAGACCCCAACTTGATCCAAATTATCCTCTGTCAGCCCAGAAGAACCAAAATGATCTAAAATCTAGCTGCCCACGAATATCACTGTTGTATATTCCTGTAGCCGCGGCCAGGGAGTCTGAAGGTTTCATTATAGTGCCAGGCAACCTACACGGTTGCTTTGTTGATCGGTAGGTTGCTAGGGCACTATAATGAAATGCTTTTCACAATTACATACTAATCACAATAACAACTACGGTGATCAGCCGAAGTTTCACTGCTTTTTGATGCATCAGAAGGCAGTTATAGTCAACTGTGCAGCAAGACAGGAATGTCTACACAATAATAATAATAATAATAATAATAATAATAATAATAATAATAATAATAATAATAATAATATTATTATTATTATTATTATTATTATTATATTATTATTATTATTATTATTATTGTAGAGACTATCACGACTCTTGGAATTTCTGTGGTTTTACAAGCTACAGAAAAAGAAAATAATCCATTTATTGTACTTAAAGCCTGAATTTCTGAACAATATACCTGCTCCATGTTTAAATGACCTTGATTTTGTACCAGTTAAGGCAATTGAAAGTGACCGATTTTTATTCCATGTGTAGCATCTTTCAGACCCTAAATACCTTTCTTTTCTTTAAGGTATTCTTCCCTCCTATTTAAAAAAGGAATGATCGGAGAGGTAGAAATGTCTTATTAAAATGTTGTTATTATTATTATTATTATTATTATTATTATTATTATTATTATTATTATTATTATTATTACTGAAAATGAAAACAAATATACTAAACAATCTTGAGCGACTATTGACCTGCAAAGCAAACTTCAGCATAACAAAATCCTCAAATGTGAAAGAAAGAGAAAGTGGAGAAGGAAGCAAAGAATAATAAACAAAAATACAACAGATGAAAGCCCACTAGAGACCAAATCAATCTCAAGCAACATTCAGGGATTGTGAGAGAGAGAGAGAGAGAGAGAGAGAGAGAGAGAGAGAGAATAAAACTTCCTTTACCTTGCATAGAGTCAAAATCACAAACTTCCTCTACCGTACAGAGAGAGAGAGAGAGAGAGAGAGAGAGAGAGAGAGAGAGAGAGAGAGAGAGAGAGAGAGAGAGAGAGAGAGTCAAGGTTAAAAACTCCCTCTACTGTACACAAAGAGAGAGAGAGAGAGAGAGAGAGAGAGAGAGAGAGAGAGAGAGAGAGAGAGAGAGAGTCAAGACTAAAAACTCCCTTTACTGTACACAAAGAGAGAGAGAGAGAGAGAGAGAGAGAGAGAGAGAGAGAGAGTCGGGCTGCTCAGCACTGCAGACCTCTAACCGACCAACAAATATTTTTCTTCATATTTTTTCACGAGGGTCTCCCTGTGGGGTAGAAAACTGTTTGACATCAGGCGAAAACTGATAGTTTCGACACAATAACAAGTCGCTTGCCTGTTTGCCAGCCAGCCAGCCAAGGGAGCTCGTTATTTCGCGAGAGAAAATAAAAAAATCGAAAAATGTGAGGCCTCTGAATTTCCAAGGGAAAATAGATGAATGTGGCTGTATCGGATATCAGGAAATTTTCCTCTAAGGAAAATGAAGTTGCTTAATGCAAATACAAGTTGAATTATGGCTATATAGGCTACTTACTGATTTCATATCACAGAATGGCATCTCAAATTTTAGGGCATCGGCGTCAATAATGTATTTATTTCGGTATGTGTAGTAAAAACTGTACAGGAAACCGTTTTATTATTATTATTATTATTATTATTATTATTATTATTATTATTATTAATAATAATAATAATATTAATATCATTATTATTATTATTATTATTATTATTATTATTATTATTATTATTATTATTTTATTATTATTATTATTATTGGAGAAGCAAATCACAGTTATGTATATGTACATAATTTAAAGATAAATCAATATAGATAGCTTTCAGGAACTTGTTCGGTTCCCCTTTTAGACTGAAAAGGGGAACCAAACAAGTTCCCGAAAGCTATCTATACTGATTTATCTTTAAATATATGCACAATAGAGATAACTGTGGATTTGCTTCTCCATTTTAAGATTCATGCTATTATGAGTATTTTATTATTATTATTATTATATTATTATTATTATTATTATTATTATTATTATTATTATTATTATTATTATTATTATTATTCGAAGGAAGAAGACCCTCTTTGAGGCAAGTTTTGTTGAGTAAAATGGCTGCATTTTGCGAACTGATTTTATACTGAGTTTTCTCAGTTATTAGAAGAATTGAGAAAACTCAGTATAAAATCAATTCGCAAAATGCAGCCATTTTATTCAACAAAACTATTAATATTATTATTATTATTATTATTATTGTTATTGTTGTTGTTATTATTTTATTATTATTATTATCGTTCTGAAGAATATGAAATGCAGAACACTCCAAATTCCAAATACTCAACATCACTAACATAAATGTACATTGACTAACTGCCTTCATAATTCCGAATTGCCTTGTAACTACCCCAAAAGTATATTGTTTGTTAATATAATTCTCAAATAAAGAAAAAAAAACACTACGGGAAAAATTAAATCTACCGAACCATCCTTTTGCAATGTAATTATTATTTCTAACACTCATGTAAAATCTAGGTCATTAATGTCTTACGGTTCAACGAAGTTTCCGGCGGTGCATGTTATTACTGTCACCCTCTGTCACGTTGCATGTTTCAAGTACTTATAATTTTACTACCGTAAAGTGGACATACGATGGCTGAACAAACATCAGCTCCCCTTCATGGTCAAATATCCCTTGATAAAAACTTATTAAAAATTAATTTTCTACATAAAAAATGAGAGAAAAAATCAGGAAACCTGATAAGCCTTTCTGCCTAGGGGAAATTAAACGAAACCCCTCGCACTAGATTGCCGAAAACAGAATAGAATATAAATTTAGGCCAAAGGCCAAGCGCTGGGACCTTGAGGTCATTCGGCGCTGAAACGGAAAATGACAATAAAAAGGTTTGAAAAGTGTAACAGGGGGAAAACCTCACAGTTGCACTAATTCTTAGGAGAGGGCCGAAAGTAAGATGGAAAAAAAGAGAATATGAACGGAGGTA
Source organism: Macrobrachium rosenbergii (assembly GCF_040412425.1). NCBI lineage: Eukaryota > Metazoa > Arthropoda > Malacostraca > Decapoda > Palaemonidae > Macrobrachium > Macrobrachium rosenbergii. The sequence goes on along the minus strand of NC_089796.1, from coordinate 6,476,702 downwards.
CAGTAAAAGGAATGAAAGGGGTTGCAGCTAAAGGCCTACGAAAAGGGACGCTGCAAAGAACCTTAAGTAATGCCTACACTGACGTCACTACCCCTCTACGGGCCTTGATTGCCGAGGTAAGTTCTAAGTTTCAGTGACCTCCTCACACTGAAAGCCTGAAATCACGGAACAAAATTCTTTTCAGTCCTATAATACCTAATCACTCTAAGCTCTGAGTATAGTTTAAGTCACGTCAAATCGACTAACTCCCAATTCCAGTCACGTAACCTCCCACCTTTAGTCCTACGACCTCAATCTTCCGTAGGGCCATGCCTCATTAAAGCCGACTAAACCATGTGTTAAATCCCCCCACTCCATTCTAATTAAGACGGGATTCGAGAGGATGATTTATGGGTTAATTATAACAATATTTCTTTCCCGTTTCAATCGCTTCTTCGCTTTCTTTAGACGAAAGGGTTGATGGGATAGAAAGTGATATATTCGAGTATCATGAGGATATTAATATACTAATGAGTATTATGCTATTAATAAAGCAAAGGCATGTTGCCTACCAACCACTAGTCAAGTCTCTTTATCAGTATTGCAAATGATGAAACGTCGAGAACGCCATTACGGCTCTTGCATAGGAATGTGCAACGCTAATTTGATATTGACAAGATGTGTTTGGTAAAATGTTAATTTCACCTTGGTCTCGCCAGACTTGAAATAAACACACGTTCTTCACTGGATGGGTCGATATCGTACTCGCCCAGCACTCTCCTGGGCCCGCGTTCGATTCTCCGGCCGGCCAGTGAAGGATTAGAGGAATTTACTTCTGGTGATAGAAATTCATTTCTCGCTATAATGTGGTTCAGATTCCACAATAAGCTGTAGGTCCCGTTAATAGGTAACCAATTGGTTCTTAGCAACGTAAAATAAGTCTAATCCTTCGGGCCAGCCCTAGGAGAGCTGTTAATCAGCTCAATGGTCTGGTTAAACTAAGGTTTACTTAACTTTTTTTAAAATAAACACGGTAAGTGTGACGGACACACTGAGACACACACACACACACATACAGACAGTCGATTTCCCTTCTTGGGCATTTTTGCACGATTGTCAACCTTTTGTAATTAGTTTAGCTGGTCAGTTGGTATAGTGGTTAGTGTCGTGGCATGCCACTCAGATGTCGCGGGTTCGCGTCTCCACCCGGGGTGATGAAAAATCACTGGTTCTGTATCATGATCAGTTACTGCTGCAGTGTGGGGTCTGCGATGGGAGGCTGAAACCAACATTCTTTGGAAGCTTGAATTTCAAGTTAATGGTCTCTTTGGTGTGCTTGTTCAATGTGAATAGGTTTCATCTACTGAAATAATAATAATAATAATAATAATAATAATAATAATAATAATAATAATAATAAATAATAATAATAATAATAATTTGGAAGAAATCCTTTTCACTGCTGCAGTGAAAAGGTAAGGACACATTATCTGACAGACAGACGGTACGGACAAACACACGGAAATCTATGGACTGCCCAAATTTGTAAGTGATCGAAAAAGTGGAAGTTTGACCCGAAGGAAAAGGTTAACCTGGTTCCTGTGAAGGATGCAAAGTTATAAGAAATGGAAAACGAAGCCAACACAAAACTAGATTAGAACAGGTAGAGGACGAGAGAGGTTTACCTGTATGTTGATGGCACACGTCGACATAAACTTTATTATGACGAGCAAGAGTGTCAAAAACAAGACTAGGGCACTGGACGAAAGACGTATTCGTGAAATTTCCTTAACACTTGACGACCAAAATCTCCAAAAAAAAAAAAAAAGAAACAAGGTTATACCTTCGGAAATTACGGAAATACGTAGAGAATTCCATATCCTGAGATGAAAGGGACGGGGCGATTGAATGAGGTATTTAGCTCTCTGGCGTTACTCTGAGTGATATTGCATGCTGGATACAGTTTTACGAAAGAAAATTAGCAAATTAGTCGTCATTAAACGAAGCATGTAAAGGAAAATATCTCTGATCGCTTATCATCGCACCGACGCCCCCCCACAAAAAAAAAGAACTGTTATCTATTCCTTGACGTTTTTTTTTAATAAAAACATAAACAATATCAATAAGACGCATGTCATTACAAGGGAAATCTATTCAAGTTTCTCAAGGCAGAAAGAAATTTACCATATCTATATAAGTTAAAGTTTTACGTGAATTTTTGGTTAATGGATTAGTATAGATTTCATTGCTCGCAGTTACTTTTAACTCTTTAATTTAGTTCATCCCTTTTTTTCGCGCCTTTCACATACCATAATGAACTAGACATATTTAGCCCTAAAATGTCTTCAGAATGAATACCCTAATACAAATTATAACTTCAAAAATTACCATAGTAAACTACACGAATTTACCTTTGGAATGACTGCAGAATGAGTAACCTTGTGCAAATTAGAAGTTCAAAGCAAACGATCTCAGAAACTGACTGCATATCACAGCTGCTGTCAGCACGAGACACGTACGTCTGGGATAGATATAAATGGCACTTGAAAACATTACTCAACGATTTCTCGCTGGGGTAAATATCCCCTTTGTAAATACCAAGCATTTTTTCACGGGATAAGGAACAATTTCTTAACAAATTTCTTTTCTGCTGTTGTGTATGCAACTAATTGTTAATTATTTTTGGTAACAAATACACATTACTTTATGTGATGTCAATGATTATTTTGCTGCATTAAGTATACCTATTTGGCAATTTCCATCCAAATATACATGCAGTATATTATATTATTTTAGGGGCGTGATACAAAGATAAGCTAAAATAACGATTTGAAAATGGTAGCCGTGAACAAAACAAAATTATATATTAATCCATGACCCAAAATTTAACGTAAACATTACCTCGAATAAATCTTGGTTTGTCTATTAATTTGTCAATGAAGGCACAAAAGGAAGGGAAACTGACAACTAGGAAATCCCTGGTGCAAACAAGAACTTCAAAAGCGATGACATAATCCCACTTAACACCTCGGCAGGATATGATAATTGTATGTTAAACCCACATTTGTACATAATTTCAGGATAAAAGCATCTTTAGCCACGACAATTGCAGACACCTCAAGTAAACGTTAGCAGACGTATACTGTTTTGATAAATGTCTTTAATAACAACAATTATGAAATTGGGTTCTCTACTTTATTACATAAATATGTGAATAAATAAAAATATATATATAATATATATATATATATATATATATATATATATATATATATATATATATATATATATATATATATATATATTCATTATGTAAATATATATATTTATATATATATATATATATAGATTAGATATAGATATAGATATATATATATATATATATATATATATATATATATATATATATATATATATATATATATATATATATATATATATATAATTTAAAATACCAAAACCATATTCCCATAATCACCCTCAGTCATTGTCCACGAAAACACTAGCATTCATACAACGGAAAAACATCCTTGTCAACTCTCCTTTTCAAAAACCTGATGACTATACTGTAGATGGCGAATCATAAACCTCCCTTTCAAATCTCATGTGAATTTCTCTTCTCTCTCTCTCTCTCTCTCTCTCTCAACTTTCCAACTGACCTACTCATCATTTCCCTGTAGGGGTGGAATAGAATACAGGATTTAGGCCGAAGGGAAAGCGCTGGGACTTTAAGGTCATTCAGCGATGAAAGGGAGTAGAAAGGTTGGAAAGGTGTGACAGGAGGAAAACCTCGCAGTTGCACTATGAAACAAGTGTTAGGAGAGGGTGGAAAGTCAGGTGGAAGAAAAGAAAATACGAACGGAGGTACAGTAAAAGGAATGAAAGAGGTTGCAGCTAGGAGCCGAAGGACGCTGCAAAGAACCTTTAGTAATGCCTACAGTGCACCGCGTGAGGTGCACTGACGGCACTACCCCGCTACGGGGCTTTCCCATATACCCTTAGCCATATTTACCTTTCCAATGAAATTTCAAGACTCCGAGTGCAAGATGAAACAGAATTTTGGGGAGGATTCAATGTTCTACAGTTCTGTGACCCCCTTCAAAGCCCTTCATCCTGTAACTAAGCTAATTGTGAATACAAGGGAGCAAGCGTGCCTTCGCAGAGAGAAAACGATCAGGGTTGGATTGCAACAGCCTCTAGGCCTTTTGACTGCCATCAATATCCCACTACTGAAATGCTAGTTCAGCTGTGGTTACACGTATATGTATATATGTAAGTATGTGTATGCATGTGTATATATATACATAAACTGTTTGTAAAAATGTCCTGAGAAGAATTTACAGGGTGAGAATGTGGAGATGCAATATATATATATATATATATATATATATATATATATATATATATATATATATATATATATGTGTGTGTGTGTGTGTGTGTGTGTGTGTGTGTGTGTGTGTGCGCGTCAGCTTGTGTGCAATAATACCTACATCACCCCACAAGGTAACACGACAAAGCAATAACAATGGGATCTTTCTTGCTCAGCTCATAGTCACTCACACTGCCTTTCCCTTACACCCTCCCTCCTCACCCTCCCCATTCCCACATTCTCCCCCCCCAAAACTCCCACAACCCACGAGAAAAGAAAATGGAAATGTAATCACCCTCGCACGCACCAGGTCCACTGCACAGGAACGAGAAGAAAGCACGGCTCGAATTACGACAGTCTTTGAGCCAGCGTTCACTTCCATACCCTTCGCGAGCTTGTTAGACACCGTCCGTTCATTTCATTTGTTGTGCGAATTTCGAGAGATAAGGAAAGACAAAAAAAAAAGCCTTTTGTATCTAGTGGCCACTCCACTGGGCGCGTTTCGCTGTTAGTTCTCTCTTGAAGTTCTGTCTGTCTTTCTTTCGCTCTCTCTGTCTCTGTCTGTCTGTCTCTCTCTCTCAAAGGAAAATGCAAAATCTGGTTCATTCACCCACTAAACTGCTCTCTAGGCGACAGGAGGATTCTCTCTCTCTCTCTCTCTCTCTCTCTCTCTCCTGAAATGATAATTCAGGTGGGGATTACACACACAGACACACACACATACAGGGTTAAATATAAAGGTGGCATAATGGAAAGGATTGATAATTAACCGTCACCAGCCGCCAAAGCAGGTATGGTTCATGAATTACTGGCGGTCTTTGCACGGCTTAGTCACTTTAAAATACAGGGGTCCACATTAGGTAATGTCTTTTTCATTTCTTTAATTTTAATAAAAACACGAATGGAAAATATTCTACCAGTCTGGAGTTTCGTTGTAAACATCCATAAAATGGAAATAAACGTATAGTCTATACCTTTTTGTATTTCAAAGTAAAAATATACATAATACTTGCAAATAATTGGAACACTTCGATGAAAATGTAAATATATATATATATATATATATATATATATATATATATATATATATATATATATATATGAGAAATAAAAAAACTAACTTGAGTAAATCATATAAATATAGAAGGTGGTGTTACTGAGAAATACGATAAGTACATTAAACACACACACACACACACACACACACACACATATATATATATATATATATATATATATATATATATATATATATATATATATATATATATATATATATAAAATAAGGATAAAATCTCTCGTGGATTTTGTCTTTATTTCTATATAACGTTCCATATTTTCGTGATTCTTTTATACAGACACACACACACACACACACACATATATATATATATATATATATATATATATATATATATATATATATAATGAGAAATTAAAAAAAACAATAACCTGAGAAAATCATATAAAGATAAAAGGTGACGTTACTGAGAAATACGATAAGTACTCGTACATTAACAACTCTCCATAACTGGCTGGCAATAGCCGTCCTGGCACCAAGGAGAAAAGCTAGTACCTTTCACCAGCATCTCTTCTCGATGGATTTATAACTTACATTCCAAGTCACGGCTCGACATACGCAGAGTTGCTGTCGACTCAATGACAGGCGACTTATATTTCGCAAGCGGTTTTACGACGAAACGGAAAGGCTAAGATGAGCTATGTTACATGTACTCGTGGCTTGAGATAAAGTTTAATGTGCATAAAAATACAAATAAAAATCTTGATAAAATGTCGTTAAAATGACTGATAATTTTCACGCACTTTGCCATGGGCAGAAGGGTAAGGGAAGGAGTTATGCAAGTTAGATATACTACAAAAAATGAGTATACAAAATTTAAATTAAATAAAAAACATGATTGTTTTGAGGCGTCAAAACCGAGGAAAATAATAATAACAATAATAATAATAATAATAATTATAAGCGACCCCAGGGTCAAAAGAATATTACCTGCGTCATAAAACAATTATAAGCGACCTCAGGGTCAAAAGAATATTACCTGCGTCGTAAAAAAAATTATAAGCGACCTCAGTGTCAAAAGAATATTACCTGCGTCGAAAAAAAATATATAAGCGACCTCAGGGTCAAAAGAATATTACCTGCGTCGTTGAAAAATTATAAGCGACCTCAGGGTCAAAAGATTATTACCTACGTCGTAGAAAAAAATTATAAGCGACCTTAGGATCAAAAGAATATTACCTGCGTCGTAAAAAAAAATTATAAGCGACCCCAGGGTCAAAAGAATATTTCCTCCGTCGAAAAGAATATATAAGCGACCTCAGGGTCAAAAGAATATTACTTGCGTCGTAAAAAAAATTATAAGTGACCTCAGGGTCAAAAGTATATTACCTGCGTCGAAAAAATATATAAGCGACCTCAGGGTTAAAAGAATATTACCTGCGTCGTTGAAAATTATAAGCGACCTCAGGGTCAAAAGAATATTACCTGCGTCGTAGAAAAAATTATAAGCGACCTTAGGATCAAAAGAATATTACCTGCGTCGTAAAAAAAAATTATAAGCGACCTCAGGGTCAAAAGAATATTTCCTCCGTCGAAAAGAATATATAAGCGACCTCAGGGTCAAAAGAATATTACTTGCGTCGTAAAAAAAATTATAAGTGACCTCAGGGTCAAAAGAGTATTACCTGCGTCGTAAATAATTTATAAGCGACCTCAGGGTCAAAATAATATTACCTGCGTCGCAAAAAAATAAATTAATTAATTTTGAGAAGCCTCATGGCTGAAGGTAAAAAAAAGTTAACCACAGCAGATATGTTACTGCATAAATAACTGTTTACAAAAATTTGACTTGTGTAAGTTCGGGTACACAATTTTAGCAAAGACCGTTAAACTGACTGGTAAAAAGACGTATCTTTAGAAGGCCTAATTGACCTCTGACTTCTAAATACGACCTTGACTTCACTCTACACTTCGGCCTAATGAAGTCCATCTCGTATAGGTCAAAATCTCATCTTTAAGCTTCGAGTATTATCTTGACCTCACTCTGAATATATGCTTAATTAACGGAGTATGAATGCTAAACATACTAGGGTCATTCCTTTTTGAACTTTGACCTCTAAAAATGACCCTGAAAGTGATCATGCAATCCACTAATAAGTGTTGAATCTAACGCCCCCGGCCCCCGCCCCCATACAGAATTTGTATTGAAGTGAATATAGAGTTTATGCCAAAGGCCAAGCACTGGTACCTATGAGGTCATTCAGCGCCGAAACGGAAATTGACAGTAAAAGATTTGAAAGGTGTAACAGGAGAAAAGCCTCGCAGTTGCACTATGAATCAATTGTTATAAAAGGGTGGAAAGTAAGATGGAAGAAAGAGAATATGAAAGGAGGATCAGTAAAAGGAACGAAAGGGGTTGCAGCTAGGGGTCGAAGGCGCGCTGCAAAGAACCTAAAGTAATGCCTACAGTGCACCGCATGAGGTGCAATGATGGCACTACCGCCCTACGGGGTACGGAATTTGTAAAAAGTTTGAAGTCTTTTTATCTTTAAGATTTGCAGGAAAAAAATAAATCAATAACTTTCTCCCACGCAGATGGACTGGTACACAGAAAGGCAAACTGGTCAATTAAGAGATGCCTTCAACAGGAAAACTAGAGCATATAACCAGTGGTCAAACTGACTTGTATAAAATATCAAGGGAAAACAAACCTTTTCTAGACGAGGAATAAAAAAAAATATCAAGGAAATGTCACTTATATTAACGTCCAGTCAAATACGCAAATATATAAGCTAGGGTGTTTTAAAGATAAAAAAAATATATACCGAATATAAAAATACGCACATCCTTAATTTCTCTCTCTCTCTCTCTCTCTCTCTCTCTCTCTCTCTCTCTCTCTCTCTCTCTCTCACACACACATATATTTATATATATATAGTGCTCTTTCACTTTTACCGTTAAACTCCATATTATTTTTCGAAGCTCACCTCTTTCATCGTTAACAAAGTAATTTGCATAATTCTCCTCTCAACCCTATTTCTTTTCCCTTTCCTTCAGTCCTTTTAATCTTGACATTAAGGTTCTCTGCTGGGAGGACAGTTCAGGATCATCAAATGAACGTGAGCAGGAATACAGATATCAGTTTTATAATGGAGCTAAGTGAACTATAGCTAACTGGAAATAAATATACACGCGCGTCCGTGTATGGACTGATATGTATGTATGTGTGTATGTATGTACATATATATTCATATATATATATATATATATATATATATATATATATATATATATATATATATATATATATATACTATATATATAATACATATACATACGTATATATACTGTATATATATGCCGATGTAAAAACATTTAAACAAGAATAATTATAAACTTATAAGTTCCTTTACAAACAATCTTCTAAGTAGCCTATATGAAAAAACTAAAAATGGTATGCTGAATATTATGCACAGTATAAGGAATAAAAAGAAACTCTAGTAAATTGCTAGTTATGGTTGTTGGAGCTTAAACATGAACGACACAGGTAACCTGTCTCGTTTTTACTACATCAATCTGGCATTACATCAATGCTGGCTCTTGATGAGTAAGCAGACCGATATATAAAACTACCTGGTATTTTTATATTTAAAATTTACTTGGTATTATTAAACTCTGCGGTCTGTAATAACCAGATTTCAATAAAAATAAACGATATTACATGTACAAGCAAGCACACACACACATATATATGTGTGTGTGTGTGTGTGTGTGTGTGTGTGTGTGTGTGTGTGTGTGTGTGTGTGTGTGTGTTTATGCCAAGATGTATAGGGAAGGTTAGAGTGAAGAAACGCAAAACAACATGACAACACTAATTTTGAAATGAGCCATTCAAGATGGAATCAGCTGGAGGGCACATTAAAAGCAGCGACCCGCCTCGGTAGTATGCTGAGATATAATGTATAAATATATATATATATATACATTATATATATATATATATATATATATATATATATATATATATATGTATTATATATATATATACATTATATAGATATATATAGGTACACTGACATTTTAACAAACATTAAGCCACAAATGTCATTTAATATCGAATTCACATTACCTTGGGGTGCCAAACGTTAAGGTCAACTGTCTACCACTGCATCTAAAACAAAAGCCCAGATTCGAATCCCAGCGGAGGGCAGTTGCACTTATCAATTATAATTCGCCATAGGTGTAAGATATTCCAGTGCACCACAGAAACAATGGAAAATGTAAGCGCAATAAGGCGATTCACATATCTATATTGAAATCATACTATTATTATTATTACCATTCAGAATATAGTATTTAATACAAAGAAGTAAGAGGAGGTAAGGGGAAATACAGAAAGAAGAGATCTCACTTAGTAAAGAAGAAAAACTTAATAAATTAATTAATTAAATGGTATTCCCCTCACTCCTGCAATTTGCTGTGATCGCCGGACTCATGTGGCCCAAAGCAGTTTATTTCAGACCCCTAGGGGCCGTTGCAAGCTTTGGCGTTTGAGATGGATGCAAGGGCTTACGTGCCCACGGAGCATAACTTAAGCTGACGGTCAAAAAACAAGTGCTTAAACCAAACGGACCCTTTTTAGTTTTCTGTAAAAGAAAACTATTGAGATGGCAATTTGTCTGTCCGTCCGCACTTTTTCTGTCCGCTCTCAGATCTTAAAAACTACTGAGGATAGAGGGCGCAAATTAGTATGCTGATCATCCACCCTCCAGTCATAAAGCATACCAAATTGCAGCCCTCTAGCCTCAGTAGTTTTTCATTTCATTTAAAGTTAAAGTTAGCCATGATTGTCCGTCTGGGACCGCTACAGGTGCCAAAAACACAGGCCACTACCGGGCCGTGGCTGAAAGTTTCATGGACCGTGGCTGATAGTTTCATACAGCATTATACGCTGTACAGAAAACTCGACTGCGCGGAAGAAACTTCGGCGCATTTTTTACTTGCTCGTCTAAGAACCAACGTATATATTATCAGTCTTCATCGATATTAGGTTGCATTGAAAACTACCCTTACGGCTTTCAAGGTAATTAGTGCATCGATAGTAACTGACTAATAATTAGCGGAAGGATGAGTAAGGCTGGCATGCATTAATGATGTTTAGTTATGGATGACAACCCACCGAGTTTGTAATCAAGCAACAAAGATGACAAACCTCTGAATAAATGATAAGTCATGAATTATTATAAAGATTATAAACTTCATAATGATATGATTATCAATAAATCTGTCACAGGCTTAATATCTCTCTCTCTAATAAACCAAAGGCGTTAAGAAAATATTCTCGGAGAGACAAAGAGTTAAAAAAAAAAAGCTAATCTATTTTAATACTTTACCTACATCAAATACAACCATGAGTTGACTGACTGTCCTCTCTCTCTCTCTCTCTCTCTCTCTCTCTCTCTCTCTCTCTCTCTCTCTAATAAAACCCAGGCGTTAAGAAAATATTCTCGGAGAGACAAACGGTTAAAAGAAAAACTAATCTATTTTAATACTTTACCTACATCAAACACAACCATGAGTTGATTGATCGTCGTCTCTCTCTCTCTCTCTCTCTCTCTCTCTCTCTCTCTCTCTCTCAGAGATGACAGCAAAACGAGTAACCCCATTAAAACTTCATTTGAATAAAACCCAGGTGTCAAAAAACGCAAAAAAAAAAGAGGACCGACAAAGAGTTAAAGAAAGAAACATCTATTTTAGTACTTTACCTAAATCAAACTCAACCAATACCACGAACTGATTGTCCGTCTTGGGTACGTGGACCCCGAGAGGTACTCACCTGAAAATAGATTTGACAAAAGTCAGTGAATGTGAATAAATGATCCTTTTGCTTACTGGTAAATACTAGTTCCCTCTTGTACAGTACACCACTTACACAGATATCTCACAATTATTATTGCTACATACGCTAATACAAACACACTTTAAACCTTTTCATAAAATTGCTATCGTCAATATTATCGTCTACTATTACTAGAAGTAGTTGTAGTTGTAACAGTTGTAGCATAATAATAATAATAATAATAATAATAATAATAATAATAATAATAATAATAATAATAATAATAATAATAATAATTCATAGACAATGCATGAAAAACTTTAGGATTAAATATAAATCTGTAAAACGTAAAACAAATACGGGTCACGCCACACCTGGCCCCTTCCAAATTAATTTAGGTAATGGTACCAACTTACTCCGAAGGGAAAGAACTGGATCACATTAAAGTCTAAAGGACAGATTTAGACTTGCAGACTCTTTCACTGCATGTTCAGCATGAATTGGAAACTATGTAAGCAAAGTCAGCCCTAGCTATTTATATTATATTATATGCGGGCATAAACATATAAACCTTGACATCCTTCAATTGGTAGTAGTTACATTGCTTCAGGGATTAAGTCTTACTTTTTTTTTATTTCTCTTCATACAGATTTATTCAGGTGATGGACTAGATGCAGACATTGGACTGCCCACCCCAATGGCCTCCAAAGAAAAAGATGTAGTGGAATATGTGGGGAAAATGGATGAAAACACATAAACAGTAAAAGAAAAATGACGCATGTATGAAATTCATTCTACATTGGCCAAGCATTCAAAGACATTACATCAAAATCTGGACACAAATAAAATCCAATAATTAACAAGTAAAAATTGCGCCGAAGGGCAATCGAGTTTTCTGTACAGCCGCTACAGCGTGTAATCAAGGCCACCGAAAATAGATCTACCTTTCGGCGGTCTCGATATAATGCTGTATGAACCGCGACCCATGAAACTTTAACCAAAGCCCGGTGGTGGCCTATCCTATATCGTTGCCAGAAGGACGATTATGGCTAACTTTAACCTTAAATAAAATATACGGCTGGAGGGCTGCAATTTGACATGCTTGATGAGTGGATGAGATCAACATACCAATTTGCAGCCCTCTAGCCTCAGTGTTTTTAAGGTCTGAGGGCGGACGGACAGACAAAGCCGGCACAACAGTTTCCTTTAAAAAAAACTAAAACTATAAAACTATAGTTATAGTTATCGTTTACATATTCACAAGAACGGACTATTTAAAATCATCCGCAGTACCTTGCAGTAAATAATTAAAGAATCACTTCTTTTCACTCGGAAAATAAAAGTCATGTGAATAAGAATCATTTCAGCAATCCTTCTCTCTCTCTCTCTCTCTCTCTCTCTCTCTCTCTCTCTCTCTCTCCCCTTTTGCCAAAGACATGGTGCATTTACTCTGTCCAACCTCGCCGAAGCCACCGGCTGAGTCCAGAGAATAAAAAGCGTTTCCAGAGCATTTCAATTCATTAGAAATCTCTTTCCATCATCATCTTCCATCCAATCCACTCCATCAAAGACCGCAGAGACCGACTACTACGCTTGACGATCTTCACAGCGTCCTTAGGAATCAATGTTTTGAGAGAGAGAGAGAGAGAGAGAGAGAGAGAGAGAGAGAGAGAGAGAATTTTGAAGGAAAAGAATACAAACCATAATACGAGAGAGAGAGAGAGAGAGAGAGAGAGAGAGAGAGAGAGAGAGAGAGAGAGAGAGAGAGAGAGAGAGAATTTTGAAGGAAAAGAATACAAAACCAGAATACGAGAGAGAGAGAGAGAGAGAAAAAAAATTTAAATGAAAAAGCAATACAAAACCAGAATACGAGAGAGAGAGAGAGAGAGAGAGAGAGAGAGAGAGAGAGAGAGAGAGAGAGAGATTTTAGGAGGAAAACCAATACAAAACCAGAATACGAGAGAGAGAGAGAGAGAGAGAGAGAGAGAGAGAGAGAGAGAGAGAGAGAGAGAGAGAGAGAGAGAGAGAGAGAAAAAATTTAGAAGGAAAAAGCAATACAAAACCAGAATATGCGCACGCAAGCGCGCGCGTGTGTGTGTGTGTGTGTGTGTGTGTGTGTGTGTGTGTGTGAGAGAGAGAGAGAGAGAGAGAGAAAATTTAGAAGGAAAAGCAATACAAAACCAGAATACACGAGAGAGAGAGAGAGAGAGAGAGAGAGAGAGAGAGAGAGAGAGAGAGAGAGAGAGAGAGAGAGAGAGAGAAGGAAAAAGTTAGGGTTACTATATGATAATGTGTATACGAAGGACTCGGGGATTAGTTCAAAATGCCACACATTTGAAAACAAAATATATCTCGCCCAGACATAATCTCTGCGATTTCCTTGCTAAGTAGGCTATATACAATCATTCCGGTCCTATTGATGACAGATTGACTGATTTAATATTATCATTCAGAAGATGACAATATTAATATGGGAAAACCCCACTGACTTGAAATCCAAGCTTCCAAAGTATATGATATTCATTAGAAAGAATTAACATACGGTAATGGGAAATATAGAAAGAGATCACTTATTAAAATAGAGAAAATAAATTAAGGAATCAATAAATAAATAAAAAAATGTAAGTAAATTATTAAAATACAAGAATTTGTAAAAAATAATCTGGTGTCACAACAGCGAAGGTCATCGACACCGAAAAATATGTTAGTAAAATCAATTTTTTGAGCCTTGATAAAAGAGGTAGGTTCACACAGACGGTAATTTCTTGAACAAGGGGAAACAGAATTGAACTGGCGTTATACTGACAAACTAGTCGAAAGCTGTCCCATCAGCAAATTCCTGAGATGTGTGCTAGTATTGCACTAGCCACGGTTTTTTTGCCATCCCCCTCTAGGTTAGATTAAATTAACGTTACTCTTATTATTTGTGTGTGGGAAACATAATGATTTTATTTTCAAGAAAATTCTACGGTTAGTTTTTATGATATGGCATCCCGCTTTTTTTCAGGGAAAGGTCCCGATACTCGGTTCCATCTCGGGAAAATGTGTCCTGTCAACAGGTTTGCTCCATCGCGGATCCATATTATTTTTTCAGGTGCTGACTGCAGTGACTTAGGTGGCAAACTTTTACTTTCGTACTCCTTCATGACTCTGAAGTATTAATCCATTTGGATGCTCTCACTTCTACCTGTAGAAATAACTCTAAAGTCAAGGCTCGTGGATGAGCCAGAAGAATGTTTATTACAACATGAAATGGCAGAACGAAACGTTAAGTTTGAATAATAATTCCAACATGACCGAAATCAATTCTGTGATGTTAAAATGTTAGAGGAGAAAAAACTTGACTCCACAACTATCTTGATTTCCAAAGGCTTCCTGTTCCTCATTGGACGGGTCGATATCGTTCTCGCCCAGCACTGTGCTGGGCCGCGTTCGACTCTCCGGCCGGCCAATGAAGAATTAGAGGAATTTATTTCTGGTGACAGAAAGTCATTTCTCGGTATGATGTGGTTCGGATTCCACAAGAAGCTGAAGCTCTTCGTTGGATGAGTCGGTAGAGCTGCGGACTGGTACTCGCTGGGCCGGAGTTCGATTCCCCGGCCGGCCAATGAAGAATTAGAGGAATTTATTTCTGGTGATAGAAAGTCATTTCTCGGTATAATGTGGTTCGGATTCCACAATAAGCTGAAGGTCCCGTTGCTAGGTAACTAATGGGTTCTTAGCCACGTAAAATAAGTCTAATCCTTCGGGCCAGCCCTAGGAGAGCTGTTAATCAGCTCAGTGGTCTGGTTAAACTAAGGTGTACTTAACTTTTCCAAAGACTTCCTCCAGAAAATTACATTTATTGAAAGGCATGTCAGCTGCTAAAGCGCAGTACATACACGCAACTCATATGACTTACATATCCGAATCAGCTGATACTGCGGAAGTTTTCCTGCACACAGGAGTCCATCCTTGAATCCGCAGTTGAAGGATGAACGTGACAGTCTGACTGTTGTCTTGGTTTCAAAAGAACGGACCACAAAATACCTTCAACCAGGAACGGCCACGAGATAGAACTCAAACTTTATGGATTGAAGAAAGTCCGGGGAAGGCAGAAATGGAAAGGATAATACCATAAGTGGTATTATCCTTTCGTTTGATTGTATATAATTTAATTTGTTTATTTATATTTTTGCCACACGTAAACAGTATTACTACCTTGTTTTTCGTACTGTTCCTTTATTTATCGCGGTTCATTTCATTTCATTCAAACTTACTAGGCTGGTCAGGTATGGGATTTTGGCTTGCTACTTTAGAATGGCAAAAAATAATATTAACCGAATTCACACGAAAATATACGGCACGTGTTCACTTCAAGAAACTATAAAAGTAGCTTCAAATAGTTAGATCAAAGCTAAGACCCACAAGTTTGGTGAACAACTACAATTTCAAACTTTTAAATTTATTATTCTTTTGATGACTATATGACTAACAATGCTGAGAGAGAGAGAGAGAGAGAGAGAGAGAGAGAGAGAGAGAGAGAGAGAGAGAGAGAGAGAGCGTAGTATATCTGGCGTAAACTGGTGAAAAAATGTGGAGATACTTGAAAATTGTAAAAAACAAAAGAAATACAAAGTAAACGATGGACAACAACATCAATAGTAGTAATATTCGTGACAAAAGAGTAGTAGAATAGCAATATAAATAAGTACATGTTGTGGCACCATCAATTTTTCCTTTCCCCAGTTGCATAACTCTCTCTCAGTACATATGTCAGGAAAGATTCATTCCCAAAAATGAAAAACTTTACCTACATAGGAGCAGGGAGCAATTTCACAAGAATTTAAGCTAACTCTCCTAGAGTTTGAGGAGGTGCAAGTTCTGTTCTTTTCAGCATACCACCAGTTCAACTCCTTCAGCTAGAACGTTCTAGAAACACTAGAATGAACGGGGTTAATTAGTGCTCCATACAATTCCATTTCACCCTGTAGGGGGTTAGTGCCATGAGTGCACCTCACGTGGTGCACTGCAGGCATTACTTAAGGTCTTTTCCCTTCGGCCCCTAGCTGCAACCGCTTTCATTCTTTTTACTGTGCTTCCGTTCATATTATCTTTCTTCCCTCTTACTCTCCATCCTCTCCTAACAATTGTTTCATAGTGCAACAGCAAGATCTTCCTCCTGTTACACCTTTAAAAGTTTCTGCACTCTAAATTTCCCTTTCAGCTCTGAACGACCTCATACCTCTCAGCTCTTGGTCTTTGGCCTAAATTTTATATTTCAATTCCAATTCCAGAATGTGGGTGTCTCGCCTTTGCTCTGCGTTTCTTGAATTATTATATCATCTTATTGCAAAGCGATTGTCATAATTCTTGCATGATTTGGGCTGCCATACCCGTCTCAGTAAGTCAAAAGAGACATGTTATTAATGCCCGCAATAATATTTTTGTGTCAACCCCATGTGAATTCTACATACGTTTTGAGCAGAAGTACAGAGTTTTGGATAAACGTACCCTGTGGCTTCAAACGTTATTTTGATGCCGAAGTCCAATGTTTTAACTTTGTCACGGGAGTTCATGGTTTGAATACCTGCTCGGATTCCTCAGTTGTGTTACAGCACGTTTCATGGGTTAGTTTTTAGTTTCCTGTAAAAGAAAACTATTGTGCCGGCTTTGCTTGTCCGTCCGCACTTTATCATGTCAGCACTCTATTCTGTCCACACTTTTTCTGTCCGCCCTCAGATCTTAAAAACTACTGAGGCCAGTGAGCTGCAAATTGGCATGTTGATCATCCACCCTCCAATCATCAAGCATAGCAAATTGCAGCCCTCTAGTCTCATAGTTTTTATTTTATTTAAGATTAAAGTTAGCCATAATCGTGCTTCTGGCAACGGTATAAGATAGGCCACCATCGGCCAGTGGTTAAGGTTTCATTGGCCGCGGCTCGTACAACATTATACCGAGACCACCGAAAGATAGATCTATTTTCGGTGGCCTTGATTATGCGCTATAGCGACTGTATAGAAAACTTGATTGCGCCGAAGAAACTTCGGCGCATTTTTTACTTTTTTTTTTTCCAAAATACAACACCGTATAACCCGATTTCTTCCTTTTTTTTTTTTTACTAATTTTGTGAAAGTCGCAGCAGGAGTGACAAAGTGAATAAGCCAATTTATTTTTAAGAGAACTAATTTTCATTTGATTCCTAACAGGGTTCAATCGTAATATTCATCAGCAGTGTTTGGTTCTAGCCACTACTGAGCAGTCGTATTATTACGAAAATCATCCACTCTCTGTTAGATTTTCCGGCCTCATTGTCGCCCACTGACAATCACACCAGAATCCCACGGGCTATCGCAAATTACAACAACAGGACTGAAACATAAAGTATTTACATTATAAAGTCTACGGCAAGTCATTCTTACAAGCTAAATGATAGAGTGAATGATACTTCGGTTATCAAAATAAAATAAATGTCATATAGCTAATCTGCAACAGAAGAATTATTAATTTGTAGCTTACTCTTCACATGACTCAATCGTACTATTCAACAGCGTATGGTTCTACCTACTACTGAGCTGTAGTATTATTACCAAAATCATCCGTCACTCTGTTGGAGTCTCCGGTCTCATTGTCACCCACTAACAATCACACCGGAATCCCAAGGGATGTCGCATATTTCAGCAACGCTTTCATTTAAAACGGCGTGGGATTAACCCCCCGTTCGACATTTATTACTTTTATCCAGCCTTAGGCCGGCATGAACGATTTTAAAAATTCGCTATGCAATTAATTTAGACCTAAATCCCTTAAATCTCTTTTCATGGCAATTTATCAGTCGGTAATGACAAAGTTTATGTGATGGTGTTTGTCAAATAAACAAATTCATAATTTTATAATCATAATTTTTTAGGCCTAGGTAAAATTGTTGGTGTTAAAAATAATTACAACAAATAATTACAAGTCTATGGCAAATAATTCTTACAGGATAAATTTTACAGTAAAATTAGCAAATGATGCTCCAGTTACTAAAATATATTAAATTTCATATCATATAATACGTAACAGAAGAAATAAGCATATATATATATATATATATATATATATATATATATATATATATATATATATATATATAAATATATATATATACTTATTGCACGCAATCAACTTTTTGCAATAAATTACTGAAGTACTTTGAACAAAAACGCATTTAATTGATTACACCGACGTCATAGCAGCTTTGAAGTTGAAAAGTTGCAGAGCTAAAATTGTTCATTCACTATGTTGAACGTTTGACCTTCGTCATAATCTTGTAACATAATCTGCAAAAAAATCAGCTCGAATATATTTTCAAAATCATCAATGTTCACTCAATATATCAAATACTTATGAATCTAACGCTCGCTCGCTTTAGATTTAGAATATATATTTATTTTTCTTAAGTATCTCAAGACTGGTACTTAGTCAAGAATTAATCTCTAAGTTGTTGCTACATTTAATTACCGGGATAAAAATTTGAGCTAAATCGTTTTTACATATCTATCTGAACTGGTTCAGAAACTCTCATTTTATTGCTAGATTGATAAATGTGGAAAGGAATTTGGGGTTGCGTTTATGTTATGTTCGAGGGCTATAATCAGCTTAGTCCCAAATTCAGTATATTGGCTAGCTAGCATTAACATTGAAAATAAAGAATGCTCTCTCTCTCTCTCTCTCTCTCTCTCTCTCTCTCTCTCTCTCTCTCTCTATATATATATATATATATATATATATATATATATATATATATATATATATATATATATATTATTTCTGTTCCATGATTGTGTGTTGATGATTTCTATCTTATTCACTCAGAAGGGATAATTCTGAATGAAATGTTGTCTATTGGGTCATTGCTGAGTCGGGAAGTTGGGGAAAA
Organism: Macrobrachium rosenbergii; assembly: GCF_040412425.1. Classification (NCBI taxonomy): domain Eukaryota; kingdom Metazoa; phylum Arthropoda; class Malacostraca; order Decapoda; family Palaemonidae; genus Macrobrachium; species Macrobrachium rosenbergii. The sequence continues at coordinate 6,457,588 of NC_089796.1, read as the reverse complement.
CTTGGTATGCAAAGTTAGCTTGCCCAGGTAATTCCTTTGGGTGCAGTTGCTCTCAGGTTCCAACTATAGACTTGTGTGGCCCAGTGGGTAACGCCCTTGCTTTCCACCTGAGAGACCTGGGTTCGATCCCGACGTGAGTCAGAAATTTATTTCTTTCCACACGATTGTGTGTTGATGATTTCTATCTTATTCATTTTTTTAAGGGATAATTCTCAAGAAATGTTGTCTATTGGGTCATTGCTGAGTCGGGAAGTTGGGGAAAACTCGCTGGTATGCAAGCAGTTAGCTTGCCCAGGTAATTCCTGGTTGCTCTCAGGTTCCAACTTTTTTAGACTTGTGTGGCCCAGTGGGTAACGCCCTTGCTTTCCACCTGAGAGACCTGGGTTGATCCCGACGTGAGTCAGAAATTTATTTTTCCACACGTGATTGTGTGTTGATGATTTTTATCTTATTCACTGAAGTAATCAATGAAATGTTGTCTATTGGGTCATTGCTGAGTCGGGAAGTTGGGGAAAATGTGGTATGCAAGCAGTTAGCTTGCCCAGGTAATTCCTGGGGCAGTTGCTCTCAGGTTCCAACTTCTTTTAGACTTGTGTGGCCCAGTGGGTAACGCCCTTGCTTTCCACCTGAGAGACCTGGGTTCGATCCCCTGACGTGAGTCAGAAATTTATTTCTGTTCCACACGTGATTGTGTGTTGATGATTTCATCTTATTCACTTGAAAATAATTCGAATGAAATGTTGTCTATTGGGTCATTGCTGAGTCGGGAAGTTGGGGAAAACTCTCTGGTATGCAAGCAGTTAGCTTGCCCAGGTAATTCCTCAGTTGCTCTCAGGTTCCAACTTCTTTTAGACTTGTGTGGCCCAGTGGGTAACGCCCTTGCTTTCCACCTGAGAGACCTATATATCCTACGTGAGTCAGAAATTTATTTCTGTTCCACACGTGATTGTGTGTTGATGATTTCTATATATATATATATATATCTTGGAAATAAAGTCGAAACCGGTCAGGACCTACACCCTGTTTCTTATTTTTCACCTGTAATGTGTGATAAATGAATCACGTAAAAATGATAATAATCATATATATGTATATATATAATATATATATATATATATATATATATATATATATATATATATATGTGTGTGTGTGTGTGTGTGTGTGTGTGTGTATATATTTGTATACATAAAAATATATAAAATATATATTATATATATATATATATATATATATATATATATATATATATATATATATCTACACATATACACGTGTATCTGATAATATTGCCTATTGCACTGAGGCTTATTTTCTTTTCATATCTATTTACGAGTGGGTTTAAATCTATAGCTTAACTTAATACATAAAAAAAGACTGCTATACTGGAAATGTTGTAATCTGCTATAACAGTGTTAAGCAAATCACCATTACGCATGCAACGTTCATACGCATATGAAACCTTCTCCAACTTCAATAAGCCAATGAACTTTTCACAACCTTTGCAGTCTATATATTTTATCGTTCGGTTATGATTAAACATTTCCATTTTTTCGTCATCCACGCGACTGTGTCATTATGCCGAGTCTTTTCTTATATTTGCGTGAAAATGGGAGTGATAAATATGCGTAATTAACGTACGTCGTAGTAATTTTATATATCTTCAATGATTATAGAAAGGTGACTGATATTAAAAATAATTAATGACGTAAAAGTTAAAAATTGTCAACTATAATAGTATGATTGAGATCACATTGAAAAAAAACGACAGATACTTATGGTTAAATGCTATCAGTCAGTGATAAAAATATAAAAAAAATATTCTAGCTAAATATGAACGTTGCACAGTCGACTTTGAACGGTGGAAACCAACTTACCAGAGAAGAATAATATATATATATATATATATATATATATATATATATATATATATATATATATATATATATATATATATATATATATATATATATATATATATATATATATATATATATATATATATATATATATATGTATATATATATATATATGTATATATATATATATATATATATATATATATATATATATATATATATATATATATATTATATAAAGAGAGGAAGACAAGCCTTTCCCTGTTTTCCTCTATTGCCACGTATCGTCTTTGGTCAAAGCAAGCTTCCAAGACTTGGAAGAATCCAATTATTTACGCAGAACCAACACAAAGAGCTCAGCCCACTCGAGGCAATTTTGCAAACGTTGTCCACTTTTTTAATCCTAAGGTGAATTTGCGATAATTCATTTATTTATTGTTAAGTAACTGCTGTTCTTCGGTGGCATCACAAATACTGACATATCAATAAATAAAAGAATATCAGTAAAAATTTATGTATATGAATATATCTATATATATAAATGTACATATATATTTATGTGTATATATACACATAAACAAAGAACATTTAAAAAACTAGCATGACAGAAGTCAAGGCATGATACTGTGTTAATTTATCAGTCTATTAGGTCTAACATCATTCCAAAACTAGGGAAATGAATTTGCTAAAAATTAAGTAACTAAATAAATAACTCGTGTAAATAAATATATTGTACTTTAAAATCTTGCCTTTTTTCTCGAGCTGAACGTGAGTTAATTTGTTTACTTATAAGTTATCGCGCTGCTTTAGTCATAAGTAAAAATGCAGAAAGATAAATAAATGATAAAAAATTGGAATAATTAAGTAACCGTGCAGCCTTTTTTCTAAAAGGCTCCCTCTTCCCTGGCAGATGTGACGTGGAATGTTACATAAGGTTAAGAGAGCAATTCTGGGTAATCTCATCTCGGTATAATTTAGAATCAAATACGAAAAAAAATTTTGGTTCACTGGCTGGGGTCCCAGCCCCCCCCCCTGGATTGGGAGGGGACATCCCCCATAAACCCCTTCTAATAAGTGTAAATCTCTAACCCCAATCCAAGCCTTTCCTCCTAAGGTTACGTATCACTAACCCGACTCCTATTCCTTCCTCCTGAGGAAGATCCGCGTGTATCCTTACCCTGAGAGAGAGAGAGAGAGAGAGAGAGAGAGAGAGATGAGCAAGCTCAGCCAGTTTTATTACAGTTAATGACATACGCCGCCGAAGGCGACGGCGAGAGGAGGGTTCAGTTTAGTATGGCATTCCTTTCGTGGAAGTCTCTCTCTCTCTCTCTCTCTCTCCTCCATGAAAATATACATGAAATAATTCTTTCTCTCTCTTATACTCTTTCCACAGAAGTGAACAGATAGTGTCCACCTCTTCAATTTGCGCTCTCTCTCCTCTGTCCAAAACTATATAAAAGAAATAATTTTCTCTTATTGTCTCACCACAGAAATGAATGGATGGTATCCTCCTCCTCCTCCTCCTCCTCCTCCTCCTCCTCCTCTCTCTCTCCCCTCCTCTCCTCTCTCCTCTCTCTCTCTCTCTCTCTCTCTCTCTCTCTCTCTATATATATATATATATATATATATATATATATATATATATATATATATATATATATATATATATATATATATATATATATATATATTTCTTTGTCTCTCAAATTTATCTGCATAAAATACAAACAAGATTAATAATATTATCTTTCCTTCTCTCTCAGTGGATATTTAAAAAATATAAGATGCCAACATATATGTATCTTTGTCTATTTGAATATATACAGATATATTTACATATATGTATGTATAATATGTACACACACATATACATATATATACATATATACTCGTATATATATGTATAAATTATATATATGAAAGATACTTTCTCTCTCTCTTCTTCTCTCTCTCTCTCTCTCTCTCTTAAAAAAATATATGAGGTTATATGAAAAATAACCAATGTCTAACAGGAATAACGGGCCAAGTTTGATGGCGTCTTCCAGTTTTTTATTCTAGGGAAAGGAAAAATAAAATAAAAATGCTGCAAAAGTTTTAATGGCTGAATAGCCACACACACACACACACACACAAAGAGAAGAGAGAGAGAGAGAGAGAGAGAGAGAGAGAGAGAGAGAGAGAGAGAGAGAGAGAGAGAGAGAGAGAGAGCATTGTAAAGAATTAGAACTATCTATAGCTCAAATGTGTGTATAGCCTTCTCTCAAATCTGGCCTGAACTTTACGTGAATAATATATATATATATATATATATATATATATATATATATATATATATATATATATATATATATATATATATATATATACACTGTATATATATATCATATACATACACACACATGTGCAAACTTTACGGCGCTGAAACCTGAGGTTCTTTAACCCCTATAAAATTTGAAATATTCGCGCTGATCCTGAACTAACAGACGACCAATATTCAAATCTCCTTTTCCAGGAGTCGATACTTACGACAGTGCCACCCCCACTGATTATTATATATATATATATATATATATATATATATATATATATATATATATATATATATATATATATATATATAAACACACCTAAAATATAATCGACGGGAATTCCCCCAGCAAGTAATTACGTTAATCTGCATTCCAGAAACACAACACCTAACTTAAACACCGGAATCTCAGAGCTGTCTTCAAGGGAAGAGAGAGAGAGAGAGAGAGAGAGAGAGAGAGAGAGAGAGAGAGAGAGAGAGAGAGAGAGAGAGAGAGAGAGGTGTTGTGTTGCAAATTGGACCCCTGGTAGGAAAGTCAGAGAAAAAGATTAAATCATTACTTAAATAATCTCTCTCTCTCTCTCTTTCTCTCTCATTTTATTCTAATAAAGTCGGTGAAGTGAATTAAACATTCATTCGAAATCAGAAGCACGATCAAGTTTACTGCAAAGGGATCTGCAAAACATGATTGGAATCACTTACAATCGTCGGAAAAATTTTCTTTAACAAAGTCGGAGTGCCAAAAACAAGTAAAAAATGCGCTGAAGTCTCTTCGGCGCAATTGAGGCTTCTGTACAGCCACTATAGCGTATAATCAAGGCCACCGAAAACAGATCTATCTTTCGGTGGTGTCGGTATAATGCTGTATGTGCCGCGGCCCATGAAATTTTAAACAAAGCCCGGTGGTGGCCTATCCTATATCGTTGCCAGAAACACGATTATGGCTAACTTTAACCTTAAATCAAATAAAAACTACTGAGGCTAGAGGGTTGCAATTTTGTATGTTTGATGATTGGAGGGTGGATGATCAGCATACCAATTTGCAGCCCTCTAGCCTCAGTAGTCTTTAACATCTGAGGGCGGACAGAATAAAGTGCAGACAGCAAAAAGTGCGGACAGAATAAAGTGAAGACGGACAGACAAAGCCGGCACAATAGTTTTCTTTTACAGATAACTAAAAATCTACCGTTTTACCAGCCAGCCATTGTCGAATAAGAATACCTTCAAGATTGTGTTACGTTAATTTCGAGTTATTTATAATAATAACTTGAAATTAACTTGAGGTCATTAAAATTACTTCAGAACTCTTTTAACACGTAATGACAGCCAAGGTCGTATTCTTTAAAAAAGAAATTTAGTTTCATCAAAATTAAATGTCATATCTGGATCATCTTATGAATTACTATGCAAATTGAAACCAAACCGTCACACACTAATGCGTCAACAAATGTATGAGGGATGGACAGGCAGAGGTACAGATTGGAGGAAACTTATTATTATTATCATAAAAATCTCATCAGCTGCATTTATTTATATAATGTTTTTCTCTATCTTTCAGATATCTGATTTTTCATGGTTACTGCATTCTGCCAGTAACTCGCCGATGTTTGTCACTGAACGCAGCTGATGCAGCTTTAACCTTCCATATTATTATTATTATTATTATTATTATTATTATTATTATTATTATTATTATTATTATTATTATTATTATTATTATTATTCTACGGACCTGACATTACTCTTTTCACCTCCTGAAAAGGCATTACTCCGCATTTAGAACCTAGGGGCAGAGCAGACATTCCTCAGAAAGTTTTAAGTGACACTATTTTTTTAAATTTCTGATTTATACTTTAGTTGGATTTGCACAAATATGCAGACCCAGATTATTCGTAATGTCGACGCATTCCAAAGGAGCGTGGTAGAGATCCCACTGCCTTACTGAACACGCTTCCACAGAAAAGACCTTTGATACTGTGTAAAATATGATATATATGGAGGCCCCCCCAAGAACAAAAGCAGGTAATTCTAAGTATTAGCTCCGCGCCTGTTTTTACCTCGGAAACTGGTTTTTTCTACACTTTTAGGGCTTCTGATACTGGCGGTGCATTTGTTTGTTGTCGGCCAAATGGAATGTCCCTTCGCCGTGTTTAGCACTGGCCCGGGGGGGGGGTACCCCCTACGTTGGCAAGTTATTGCACTTGCCGGACGGGATATGAACCGTTCCAAACAAACGTACCCGTGCTCTGTCTTGTGAAGGTCGCGTATGGAAACCCCTTGTTGGGTGGACTTCAGGGGTTAATTACAGGTTAATTACATTCGAACCCAAAAAATAACGTTAAATTGTAAATAAGCAACCAAAATACTATAAGAAACTGCCATTTCTGGCTAAATACCCGCCGTGTATCTATTACTTAGATCTACCCAAAAGCATAAAACAACAACAAAAATAAAAGGGGGCAAAACACATATTAAATTTAGCACAGGAAGCTTCCACAGAAAAAATATCGAATACACTATGATATAAACATAGAGAGCCCCCACAACACAAGTATAGAACAACAAATATAGCAAGCGAGGCAAAAAATATGTCATATTTTGAAAGGAAATGGTAAGAAAACACGAAACTGTCAAACCACTTCAAGACTTTGTTCTGAGAGATTTCTTCTAAAAAACAAAACAAAAAGACACTTTGGAAGTTAGTTCCCTATGACTTGTGCGTTGTTTATTTAAACTGAGGCTCGGTACTCAGCATTGATCCAAAGGTTGTCGGTGCCACTTGTCTCAACTGCGTCTAAGAAACGTCTTTTTCCGCCACAAAAAGTGTTGGAAGTGACACCCGTTTCCAACGCTGGCGTCGACACAAACTTCCAGCACATTAATTGTGTTAACGTGTTCGTCTTCTCTCTCTCTCTCTCTCTCTCTCTCTCTCTCTCTCTCTCTCTCTCTCTCTCTCTCTCTCTCTCCAGGAAGATCTATACCAGACGACTGAAAGGTTCTGCAAATTATCTCTCCATTTCCTTTGCGAGATCGCAAGAAAATGTCAATTAACTTGAGAGAATTCTGATCTACAAAACCTCCATAAGAATGACTCCTGTGTTTGGCATCTGTATTCTCTCTCTCTCTCTCTCTCTCTCTCTCTCTCTCTCTCTCTCTACTTATACATGTAAGAAAAGAGAATTGATAAAGAATATGCTATGCTATCACCAATAATGAATAATTCACGCTTCATGGCGTTTCTATCCGGGGACATTTACTTGCGCGCTGAACATTGCAAAAAAAAATTCCACAGAAAAATTTTGCCTCTCTCTCTCTCTCTCTCGGATAGAGCACCAAGATTCAGGAGGTGTGTAATTTAGGTGTTGTATCACAAGAGAGCAGATTACGTAATTACTGCTGGGGATTCTTGTGAATTGTTTCA
>NC_089796.1:6435000-6447500 GCF_040412425.1 Macrobrachium rosenbergii | reverse complement strand
CTTATTCAGTTCATGACTAAATCAGCTGTTTATTAAACAAACAAAGCAAGAAAAAGTTACGACCAATTTCTTGTGGCCATCAGACACAACGAAATCTTTAGGAACGATTGTGCTATAAGATCATGAGACCACATATTATTATTATTATTATTATTATTATTATTATTATTATTATTATTATTATTTTTTTGATGTGTCAGTTAATTTAATGAGTGATTTACTGATCACTGTAAACTTACTTTTCAATATCTATGGTCAGTGAAGTCGATGATTGAAGTGAAAAAAAATTATCAACTAAATATGCAAATTTCTGAGGAACAGAAAGACTATTCAGACACGAAAACCAGTGAAGAGAAGTGTAAAATACAAAGTACAAATAAATAATAAAAACACCCCAGAAAAATACCGTCGTCAGCTATATAATTTTCTTCTCTGTAAACAAAGTTAAATAGTCACAATAAAAATACTTATATGGACAAGATACTTTCCATGGCTACAAATCGCCATACGCTCATTATTATCTGTTAATTTTCCCTTAGCCTGAGTGTCACTAAAATACGTTCATCCGTTCCCGAGTTATCAGTTTTGGTGAAAAAAATAAGCCTTATTAATACTTGACAAAATTCACTTATCCTAGGTGTCACTAAAATACGTTCATCCGTTCCCGAGTTATCAGTTTTGGTGAAAAAAATAAGCCTTATTAATACTTGACAAAATTCACTTATCCTAGGTGTCACTGAAATACGTCCATCCGTTCCCAAGTTGTCACAATTCTGGGGAAAACAAAACAGCCCTATTATTACCTGACAAAATTCACGTGTCCTAGGAGTCACTAAAATCCGTTCATCCGTTCTCGAGTTATCACAGTTTTGGTGAAAAAAAGAAGAAAATCAGCCTTGTTAATACCTGAAAAAATTCACTTATTCTAGGTTTCACTAACATACGTTCATCCGTTCTCAAGTTATCTCAGTTTTGGTGAAAACATATAAGCCTTATTAATACCTGACAAAGTTCACGTGTCCTAGGTGTCACTAAAATACGTTCATCCGTTCTCAAGTTATCAGTTTTGGTGAAAAAAAAAAATGCTGGGAAATAAATGCAAATAAATCGAACAAAAAAAAAAACATTATGTATAAAACACTGACCTGGTGAAACCTGGATTCCTTGTTCAAGGGTACTTGGCCTCGTTACAAGACCTTGTTGCGTAGGTGGCGTTAACGCGCCAAGTTACACTAGAAACTTGTAAACTCGTCCCACCGGATGTTACCTGATACACAGAATTACTGGGTAACGCTAAATGTTTACTTTAGAAACTGGGTTATACGGAAGTCTTTTTTTCTTTCTTTCTTTCTTTCTACGCTTAGTTTTTTTTATTCAGATGTCGTATAATTTTTTTCTTATATTTACAGTATATGCTTCATTACACGAGCGTTATTTCACTTAAAATCAGCATTGTTCTGATGGTGTTTAGCAGTTGTTTACTTTAGAAACTGGGTTATACGAAACTTTATTTTCTTTTTACTCTATTTTCTTTATTCATGTGTCTATAATTATCTTTTTATATTTATAGTATATGTTACATTACTCGAACGCTTTTTTAGTTACAAACCTCTTTATTCCTTCCCTGTTTGTTTTCATAATTGCTTTATTTCTTTCTACTCTAGTTTTCTTTATTCAGATATATAATCTATTTTATATTTATAGTATATGTTACATTAATCGGACGTTGTTTTGCTTCAAAACCTTATTTCTTCACTGTTTGCTTTAGAAAGCGCGTTATTTGCCTTCACAAATTCGTTATTCTGATTTTGTTTACATAATACTTCAGTTGTCCACTTTATTTATGACTTCGTCATCCTGAATCTTTTGCAGTTCGCGTGCTTCGTTATTCCTTTCAAAAAATGACAAGTCTCGGGAACTGTTCTATGTCTGTTTTCATTCCCGGATGATCCATCACGAATTCCAAGATTCCTGGAATTGATAAAAATTCCTCCCAGATTACGAGACTCTCTCTCTCTCTCTCTCTCTCTCTCTCTCTCTCTCTCTCTCTCTCTCTCTCTCTCTCTCTCTCTCTCTGTTTTCTTTTTTTCTTTATTTGTTTTGGGTTTTGTGAGTTTAAAATTAAATCAACTTGCTAAACAGGTATGACTAGGGCTTAAATCAGTCCTGTTTTCGTGTTTAGCTTTGGTGAGGATCAACTTAGTTGCATTTGTCAAATAAGTTTTGCCGATGAGTTTCTTCCCCCTCCCACCTCTCTCTCTCTCTCTCTCTCTCTCTCTCTCTCTCTCTCTCTCTCTCTCTCTCTCTCTCTCTCTCTCTCTCTCCACCCCGCGCTCTTTTATTTTTTTTTTACCATGTGAATGAAGTACTGATCTGGAGAAAATAAAATGGGACCAGAAAAGGAATCCTGTATACAAGGAAGTGGGGAATCCCTTGACAAAATTTCATAGGACATGAGCAGCATGACAGGACACTTGGACTAACTGGCAAATGCACATGAGCGTTGCAGGGTCTATGGTTATCGACACCGACGGATACATTCAAGTATTAAGAAGAACTCTGCATCCTCTTCCTTCAATTAACATAACCCCAAGAGATTAAATTGCCCTTTACACGAGTCCTCTGTTAATTAATGTAAAACGGTTCGAAATTATTTTCACGTATTTTGACCAAATGGTAAAATTATTCAGACAGAATTTATGCGAATAATAAAATTAATTTGATTAAAAAGTGTAATTAGTCAGACGGACTGAAGGTAAAATTAGCGCTGAAAATAAATATCTTGTCTCATTACTAGAGAAGTTGTATTGAACAACGGCAACACAAAAGTGGTGATAACTAAATCGCCGACTCTTGACTGATGAAAGTTGTTCTTGTCAAATGAATGTTACACGACAGTAGTGACTTCAGAAGTTCTGGCATTTCGTCCTACAATGAAACCCTTACACATTCGCCGCTTCTTGCAATATCAATCTAGTTATCTGAAACAAGAGACACGAAACACACACAAAGAGAGAGAGAGAGAGAGAGAGAGAGAGAGAGAGAGAGAGAGAGAGAGCAAGAGAGAGATGATATAAAAGGAGAGAGAAAACTAGTAATGAGAGAGAGAGAGAGAGAGAGAGAGAGAGAGAGAGAGAGAGAGAGAGAGAGAGAGAGAGATTCCTTACACCACTTGCTTTCAAGGTAAATTAGCACTCATGTCTATAAGAGAGAGAGAGAGAGAGAGAGAGAGAGAGAGAGAGAGAGAGAGAGAGACTCTTAGATTCCTCCTACCACTAACTTACAAGCTAAATTATTCCTACCTATAAACAGAGAGAGAGAGAGAGAGAGAGAGAGCAAAATGTCAGGTAACCCGAAATTCCCTCCGTTCGAAATGTTACCGAAAATGTCAGTTCTATAAAAAGTTCCTTCCAGACGAACTCGGCCCCCACTTCACTGGAGGTCGTTCGTCAAGCCTTGCTGTGGCGTCACAGAGCGGATTACGCAACCAATCAATCAATAATGCCATCAATACTTCAGTGACGTAATCAACCAATCAGTCATTCTGTCACTGAAGATGTCTGAAAGTGGACATGGAACAAAGCCAGTTTGAAAAAAAAAAAAAAAAAAGAGGCTTAGCTTTGGAGGTAGCAGCGACAGGCCGAGTTCTTAAACGGTGGAAAGTTGTGGGGTTTGGGAGAACAAGGCTAGGGATAGAGTTCCAAAGCAATCAACCACCAATCGCCAGTTAGTTATCGATAAAAAGATCTACTTTTAGAGACTTCATTTGGTCATGAATTGATTACATTTGTCAGCGAAATCCAAAAGCATCCTCTTTTACAGATTCCATTCAGTCGTTCAGTCACAAAATGATTAAATTTAATCGTTTTCTTTAATCACTGAGGCACATAAAATTCTAATTTTAGCTGTTCTGTTTAACTACTGAGACATAAAATGATCCAACTTTAGTGATTACGTTTAATCTGAGCCAAAAAAAGGTTTGAATTTTAGTGATTCAGTTTTCGTTTAATCTGAAATGGCAAAAAATGGTTTTCTAGAATTTTTAATTGAAAAAATGAGCAAATAAATAATATATAGCCTACACAAGTAAATTTCTATAGCACAAACTAAAATGAATGAGTTTCCAAAATTACGATCTCTTGATTACAATAAACAAAATGACGTTGCCCGCAATGAAATACACCACAATTACGTTTAACACGATTCAAAAATGGCAAACAAAGTCAAGTAATGGAAAAAAAGAAAAATATCAACAATGAAACAGAGGTTGTTCTCATAAATAAAAAAAAAGGAAATAAAAGTTCAATATATAAAAAAAAAGCACTCTGAAAATCACAATAATTTTTTTTTTTAAAAAATTGCAACTGGGCTCGTCAACAGATTGTTAACCCCCTCTTTTCGCCATTCATCTAAACTTTACATGTACTCTCACACTTCAGGATATGAAGGCTTTTCTTCCCAACGCTTCTTCAACACCAAATTTCCAGCACTCTTGGTCGTCTCCCTCCTCCAAACAATTCCGAATTATATTACAAAATTTCCACCAACCTATTTCTATTCTCACCATTTCACTGAATCATCTGAAAACAATCCGATCCACTTCTTAACTACTTTAACCGTATAACAACCTCTGTTTATTTTCATATTTCTCGACCTTTCAATTCTTCTACCAGAGAGTTTAAGAGCGAATGCGGCAGTGATCGCTGTCTTTACTTTTTCTGGCAGTCAACTGGTTAGAGGGAACGGCTCCATGTTAAACAAATATATATGAATATGCACACAAACAAAACTCACACTCACACATATATACTATATACATATATGTATACACACACATATATATATATATATATATTATATATATATATATATATAATATATATATATATATATATATATATATATACCCTATTGGATATTGCAAAAAACCTGAGAGGGATTAAAATACTAACTCACTAACTCTTGGGGTTTTGGCACAGCGCGGACTGGGTGCAGAAGAGCGGAATTGTTTCAGGCAGAGAGAGAGAGAGAGAGAGAGAGAGAGAGAGAAAACAGGAATCACAAAGGGTTCATATATCGAATACCTTTAAAATCGGGAACGGAAATGTAACACGAAATTTTCGGTGGATAAATTCATCGAGTTAAAACGCAAGGTCCTTTATATGCAGGAAGTAATAATGTCCACCAAAATGAACGAGTAAAAAATGCGCCGAAGTTTCTTCGGCCCAATCGAGTTTTCTGTACATCGTACAATCAAGGCCACCGAAAATAGATCTATCTTTCGGTGGTCTAGGTATAATGCTGTATGAGCCTCGGCCCATGAAACTTTAACCACGGCCCGGTGGCTGCCTATCCTATATCATTGCCAGAAGCACGAGTATGGCTATCTTTAACCTTAAATAAAATCAAAACTACTTAGGCTGAAGGGCTGCAATTTGGTATGTTTGATGATTGGAGGGTGGATGATCAACATACCAATTTGCAGCCCTCTAGCCTCAGTGGTTTTTTAAGATCTGAGGGCGGACAGAAAAAAGAGTGGACGGACAGACAAAGCCGGCACAATAGTTTTATTTTACAGAAAACTAAAACTAAAAAATGAAAACCGAGAGATTCCAACCAACTGCCTACGAGGACTTTCACACTTAAAAATTCAGTATGATATGCAAGCAATGTCTGAAAATCTAAATTTTCTCAGAAATCATCCTCTTTTTGGGAAACGGATTTTTATTGAAATTCACTTGCAAACTTGTCATTGTTGCATAAAAAAAACTACATAAACCTGCACGCACATTTTAAGTATCTTTCCACCCCTTTGTATTTATATCAGTCTATGGAAATAATATTAATGAATAGTAATAATTAACAGCAATGTACACCACTAAAAGGCAAAAAACGAACAAAAGATATACCAAACTCCACAATATAAAAAGAATATTACTTTTTCACAGCAGGTGAGCACGAGAATGCAAATCCTCTCAGCTCACCTCTACATCCTAAAGTATACAAAATACTGTGGCTTTCAATTTAAATTCCTGTACGGGTTTTGTTGGAAAGTTCAAACACTGGCCTTTCAACTAACACATACACACATCCATATGTATATATATACATTATATATATATATATATATATATATATATATATATATATATATATATATATATATATATATATATATATATATATATATATATATACACACATACATACATACGTATTTATTCCTGTGGAACTCGTGCCCATGCCCACGCTGAAGGGGTAATCCAAATGAAATTCTACCCACTAACTCGCTGGTGGGTTGGGTCAGGAAGTCGGGTAAAATTTGCTAGTATGTTGAACGGCAGTTTGCTCGGGAAAAGTCATTCATTACTGGAATACTTAGTTTCCAACATCTTTTATGACTGATGCGGGTTAATTGGTAACGCCCTGGCCTCTCATTTGAGGGGTTGGTTCCGATGTGTCAGTATTTTACATGCATTATATATATATATATATATATATATATATATATATATATATATATATATATATATATATATATATATATATATATATATATATGTGTGTGTGTGTGTGTGTGTGTGTGTATATATATATAGAGAGAGAGAGAGAGAGAGAGAGAGAGAGAGAGAGAGAGAGAGAATACTCATGTCATCATACCACTGGAAAACTCTAACTTCGAACTATCCAACTAAAAATAACGAAAAATCTCAGTTCAAAACAAGTAAGCTTCGGGCATAAGCTCCTTAAACAAAAGATTGGTAATAAGCAGGAAGGTCTGAGAGAAACAGAAAAAGGTAAAAGAGAGAAAAACGAATTGACGACTCGCATCACAGGATATTTCAGCGGCCACAAAAAAAAAAAAATTAGAAAAAATCATAAAATAAAATGAAATAAAAGATTTGGGTCAGACTTTGACATGGAAGTGAAAAAAATCGCGAGACGATAAAATGATGAAATGTTGGTTCCAGGATGGAAAAAAGTTGACGAAATTCTCGTCAAAGGGAATGCAAAAAAAAAAAAAAAAAAAAAAGAGAAAAATTCTATATGATAAAGTATTTAAAAAGAGAAAAATTATATACAATAAAGGATTTAAAAAATATACTTTCTTCTCGAAATATAGGTAATCAACAATGCAACGTAAGTGAGAATATACAAGAGCAACAGCAACTGCAATAAGAATAACTCCAGCAACACTGAAAGGACAAAATAATGTAGGGTTCACAAAATAAACTGAAATAAAAAAATGCAAGAAGAGAATCCCAAAAGAAAATGCTGAAAAAGAGAGAGAGATAAAATCTCGCTGAATGTCTCTGTTTAAGTAAATAAAAACTTACTTTCCTCTGAAATTGGGCGTATAAGGAAGGGAGTGGAGAGGAGGGGGGAGGGGGATGGAGAGAGGCTTAGGAGTAGGGGAAGGCTGGACTGTCTGTGATAAAAGTGAAAAGGAATGGGGAGAGTGAGGAATAACGAAAGTGATAAAGGGAGGGAGAGAGTGACAAGTGTAGTGAGGAATAGCGAAAGTGATAAAGGGGAGGAGAAAGGAATGCGATAAGTGTAAGGAAGAGGAGTAAGGGGATGAAGAAAAGTAAAAGGAGAAAGAAGGATAAGTGTAAGGAAAAGAAGTAGGGGATAAAGGAAAGGATAACGCAAAAACCAGGATAAATGTAGGAAGAGGGAGGAGGGGGAGATAATAACGAAAAGGGCAAAGTAGGATGATGAGCGGGGAGGGGAGAAAGATGACAAATATGGGTGGAGTACACGTAAAGGGAAGTAGAAGAAATGGTAATAAATGTGGGATTAGCTGAAGTGGGTAAATGGGGTGATAAGGTTAGGGAAGGGAGAGAAGGGTAGATATGGAGAGAGAGAGAGAGAGAGAGAGAGAGAGAGAGAGAGAGAGAGAGAGAGAGGATGGAAGGAATGAGGGAGGGGGGGTTAATAACGATGGGCAACGAAGAGTAATTAGGGTGGGGTAAGGAGTGAGATATGGGCAGAGGAAAGGATGAGGGGGAGAGAGAGGGGAGGGGTGAGGGAGAGGGAAGGGGGTTTGTTTTATGAAGGAGGATGAAAAATGCCCCGCAATATGCGCTGACGCAGACAAGGGGAACATAATGGAACAGTCTCAAACTTTATGACGTGGAAGCTGAACACCATCACTCGGGTCCGGGACCATTTAATTTAAAAATGGTAAAAAGCCTGCATATGACCGACGAGCAGATATTACATGGCTTTAATCTGGGAGATATGCGCAAGCACGCACAAAGGCGTAAACGTCACAGTTCAAACAAAATTGTGGCATATGAACTAGGCATGTAGCCTAGGAAGCCTCCTCTGACAAACAAAAGTCCCCAAGATATTGGTCCCCAAGATATTATTATTATTATTATTAATGTCTATGAGCTAGAATTTATACGTAACGATCCTGAAAGGCTTTAACATATTTATAAAGCTTTCGCAAAACAGGAAGGTCACATGGCACAGAGATAAAACGACCAAAAGAATTAAATATATAGATAAATCAACATACTTCATTACCGTACCAAGTGAGGGAAACTAATGCGATGGAACATGGCAAAATTACAGTCCCTCTAAGGGTGGTCCTAGAACACCAGCACTTTAAAAATAAAATACTGTTGCAACATTTTTTTATTTTTCATGGGAAAAATCTTGAGTCAAAAACGTTGACAATCTAGAACCACCACTAAACTTTCAAGTATCCGTATTTCCGATATGTGGGGATGGGGTGGGGTGGGGTAGGGTAGGGTAGTTGGGGGGAGGTTCTACAATAAGTGAAAATTCCATGGGAGCTAAATTTCCCCCATAAAATCAAATCATCACAATTATATTTCATGGAAAAGAAACAAATCTAACCGACTACTTTGTGACACTTTGTGAGCTATGCCAATTTCATATTTTCAAAGAGGTAGGTGATAGCAAGATCAATGCCCCTTGTAGTCTAAAGATGAGAGAGAGAGAGAGAGAGAGAGAGAGAGAGAGAGAGAGAGAGAGAGAGGTTGATTTCTGGTTACTAAAACTGGCGTCACAACATCCAGGTCACTGACGGAGAGAGAGAGAGAGAGAGAGAGAGAGAGAGAGAGAGAGAGAGAGAGAGAGAGAGAGAGAGAGAGATTTCTGGTAACTAAAATCGGCGTCACAACATCCAAATTACTGACGTAGAGAGAGAGAATTTCATCCTCTTAACTCGGCTAACGTTGACGCAAACCGAAATCCTGATCTGTATCCCGACGGTTGATTCACTCCCTAATCTCACAAAAAATAGATGGCGATTAAAACGGAAAATCGGCATCATATGTTTAATGTGAAGTCACGTACATCAAAGGGATTTAAACACTTGGCTTATGAAGTGCGCCGAGCTACCGCCGTATTTTCTTTTGCCGACGTTATATAATTTTATAACATATATATATATATATATATATATATATATATATATATATATATATATATATATATATATATAAAAATATATATATATACAATATATATATATATATATATATTTAAAAATATATTATATATATATAGATATATATAATTTATATATATCAGAGAGAGAGAGAGAGAGAGAGAGAGAGAGAGAGAGAGAGAGAGAGAGAGAGCCTGGTCAATTGTCATTATCAATATATCCAGAAAGCATAATTACTGTGGATATTATTCCATATTTTATCTGTGAAATAATAATAATAATAATAGTAATAATAATTAATAATAATAATAATAATAATAAATAGGTTAATATAATAATAATAATAATAATAATAATAATAATAATAATAATAATAATAATAATAATAATAATTTAATTTACAAAAGTCTACGGTGAAAAAACTCTATGTTTAGACTTTCTTTGTCCCAAAAAAACTCGGCCTCTCACAACTGGCAAAGTATGAAAAATAAAGCACTTTAGTACGAGTACTTAGGCAGTACGTAATGTCTAGGCTCATCGTTTGCCGTCTCGACCGTGTTATATTACCTTCAATACACTCTGCGTATCATAACTAAAGGTGACTACTTTCGCTACACTCAGTAAACCAGTTTTTAAAACGCCTTTTATTAAAAGATTAATATATTACCTTCCGCTTTATTCAGCCTAATGTGACCGTCATTAAAAATAATAAAACCAAAATTAACATTTAAAAAAATAACAACATAATTCACTGTTATTTCACGAGTAAAAAGAGGACTGGAAAATATTATACTTTGTAATCATTCTTTGATGTCATTGGTAAAACTAAACACGTGACGTCACAACTCAAGGCCAATCAGCATCCCGAAATACGACTAGAATTTTACACATGGAGCCTTATCAGACATTCTAAAGTTCTTTTGGGAAACATTTAAAGAAAATCAGATAATCGAAAACATCTCTAGGATATTGCAAAACGTGGATAATAATTATATGAAATTACTTATAACTTAATTTAAAACGAATAATCTGAAACTGGCAACTACCATATGACGTCATAAATAATAGCCAATCAAAACTACGAACCCATAGAATGGATGAAGGGAAACTAAACTAACAAATCCGCGAGATATGAGCCACAGTGTTCAAGGGCTGCTTTCAGGTGACGCCGATATTACTCAGGAATAGGTTACAGAAACCGCTTAAGTTTTCAGGTGTTGGGTACAGTCACCAAATCAGTTTTCAATAGTTGATTACACTGACAGCATTAATTCTCAAGAGTTGGTTAAAGAAACCGCACAAGTTATACATAGTTGGTTCCAAATGCCGTATAGATTTTCAAGAGTTGGGTTACACAAACGGCTCAAGTTTTCAACAGATGGTTACAGAAACAACATAAATTCTCAGCACTTAGTTATAAAACCGTAAAATATTTTAGTAGCTGGTTAGAATGGTATGATGTGTAAAATTTGGGCCAAAGGACAAGCGCTGGGACCTATGAGGCCATACAGCGCTGAAAGGGATATTGAGAGCAAGACGGTTTAAAATGTGTAACAGGAGGACGACCTCGCAGCTGCACTGTGAAACAATAATTTTTCATGGTGCAACTGCGGGGTCTTCCTAACAATTATTGTAAGGAGAGGGTGGAAAGTAAGATGGAGGAAAGGAGTATGAACGGAGGTAGAGTAAAAGGAATGAAAGCAGTTGCAGCTAGGGGCAGAAGAGACGCTGCGAAGAACCTTGAGTAATGCCTACAGTGGACCGCGTGAGGTGCACTGACATCAATGGCCCCCCTTACGGGATAAGAGCTGGTTAGAGAAACCGCAAAAAATTAGGAGACGATCACAGAAACACCATTGATTTCCAGAGGTCGGTTACAGAAGCCGTGGATGTGCAAAGTTCAATAAGGATACGAAGCAATCGCGACCGATCACTTGACAATTAATGTCACTACCTCGGGTATCGTTGCAGAGGACAAACTTGCAAAGTTGGGCACGCCTGGCTTCGTTAGCCATCACGCAAGATGTAATTACTTTCGAAAAGTTCGCTGATTAATGACAGACATCGGTCGTTTCCACCAGACGAAAACCGGATGGAGACTGAATTTCTCACTGCATAATTTTGTGTGTGTGTGTGTGTGTGTGTGTGTGTGTGGTTAAATGCGCGTCACTGTAGTTCTGAGTTCTTGTCTTCCGTGGTTCGAACCGACGAGACGACGAGCTTATCATTAACTAAAAAATTGCCCTTCAGGTAACATATATGAAAATATATTATTTCCGAGGTAAGGGGAATTGGATATTAAAGGTTGTTAGTAGCTTAATGCTTGTATATGAATCACGGTGATGTGATAAAATTCATATATACATATATATATATATATATATATATATATATATATATATATATATATAGACAAATATACAGTATAAATATATAATTATATATGTATATACATATATATATACACATACATATATATGTGTTTTGTGTGTCCACGCAAACATACACAAACAGTGAAGACACAGTTACAATTACACCGCATCCCCATGAATCTGGCGACACCAGCTGCATCCATCAAATGCCGTGACAGGACACATAACTCTATAAATTAAACTCCCGCATATGCCCTTATACTTGGGTGGGGAGGGCAACCCGAATGGAATTCATGCATGTTAAAGCAGAAACCGTCTGCTCAAACCCGCTCTTCACTTGCGAACTGATATCTCAAACTATATCTGGATATATATAAACACACACACACACACACACACACACACACACACACACACACACACACACATATATATATATATATATATATTATACATATATATATATATATATATATATATATATATACATATGTATATATTCATGAGGGATTCACATGAGTACAAATGAGAAGGCAGTTAGCCGTAAAGTTATACAGTATACAGCAGAGGTGAGTGGCTCAGTGCTTGCAGGATGTCAACGCTTGAAAAAAAGCAATGTGTAGCGGCTGATATCGTGGACAAATTCTTGTGCTTTTTTAACTTTATAAATCATTGAGTGATTACTACCACATGTTTTGGCA